>NC_087174.1:3435000-3442500 GCF_035594125.1 Scylla paramamosain
GAGCTCAGAGAGAGAGAGAGAGAGAGAGAGAGAGAGAGAGAGAGAGAGAGAGAGAGAGAGAGAGAGAGAGATACGTAATTTAGTGAGTTTCATAGATTCACTCACTCCTCACTCGACCTAGAGAGAGAGAGAGAGAGAGAGAGAGAGAGAGAGAGAGAGAGAGAGAGAGAGAGAGATACGTAATTTAGTGAGTTTCATAGATTCACTCACTCCTCACTCGACCTAGAGAGAGAGAGAGAGAGAGAGAGAGAGAGAGAGAGAGAGAGAGAGAGAGAGAGAGAGAGAGAGAGAGAGAGAGAGAGAGAGAGAGAGAGAGAGAGAGAGAGAGAGAGAGAGAGAGAGAGAGAGGGAGGAAAAATTGATGCTGTGACACAAGGAAGAGAATATAGTGACGGAAGAAAAGAAGGAGGAGGAGAAAGATGATGATGATGAATAAGAACAAGAAAAAAATGAATGAAAATATAAATGGGAGAAATGAGACAGGAAGGGAGAAAGATTCATAAAGCGAACAGGATGAAAAAAATAAAATAGAATAAAAATAGAGAGGGGAAAATGGGAGAAAAAGAGACTAGACATAAAAAGGAAAAGAGAAAGGGAAAAGCAAAAATTAATATGACAAACGGGAAAAAGCAAAACAAACATGAGAAAACTAAGGAAAAGAGAGAGAGAGAGAGAGAGAGAGAGAGAGAGAGAGAGAGAGAGAGAGAGAGAGAGAGAGAGAGAAACGTTACAACCAAAGAATAAAGAACTGTACATGAACGTAGAAATAAAGGAAAAAAAGAAGCAAAAAAAATGATAAAACTCTAGACAAACAAAAATTAAAATAAATGAAAAGCACGAACGATGAAATGAAGAAAAATAATATTAAAGAGAAAAAGAAACCAATAATGAAAATAAAAAAAACATGGAATAAAAAAACACGAAAGGTAAAATTGAAAAGAAAATTAGAAGAGAAGAGGAAATTAATAACAAATACAAAAAAAAAAAATGGACAAAAATTAAAGAAAAAAGTTAGAGAAGAGGAAATTACTGATAAACGCCAAGAAAAGGAAAAAAAAAAAAGGGAGGGGTAGAAATAAGAGAGTACAAACAGGAGGGAGTTGTTTTTCAGAGAGCGTGCTGCCTCGGGTCGTCACCGCTTCATTAGGAGGTTAATGATAAAAAAAAAAATCTTGCTCATAACATTATCTCGCTTAAACAATTTTTACCTGGGACTAAAAAAAAAAAAAAAACTAATGAGCGTGTGTGTGTGTGTATGTGTGTGTGTGTGTGTGTGTAGACCAGATATTTGTGTGTGTTATTCATTACATTTGTTCTAGATGGTGTTATATATAAATTTTATCCTCTCTTTATGTTTATATTTGCCTTGTTACGTCTATTTTTTATTTGTCTTTTTTTTAATCTACTTTTAATTTTACTAGTTGTTTGCGGGCAAGAAATAAATAATAATCGTGTGTGTGTGTGTGTGTGTGTGTGTGTGTGTTATGGGGCATTCAACGCCACACAAACGGACACACTGACATCGGATCGGAAACCTTTGCTGTACATGTCAATCCCATCCAGGCCTGATTGCGTGTCCTTCCGTGGTGTATGGGCACAGAGAGAGAGAGAGAGAGAGAGAGAGAGAGAGAGAGAGAGAGAGAGAGAGAGAGAGAGAGAGAGAGAGTCTTCGAAGTTCAATAAAGCTAAAATATCTAGTAATAGTGGTAGTAGTAGTAGTAGTAGTAGTAGTAGTAGTAGTAGTAGTAGTAGTAGTAGTAGTAGTAGAAGTAGCAATAATAATAATAATAATAATAATAATAATAATAATAATAATAATAATGATAATAATAATAAAAATAATAATAATAGTGGCCATTCTTCCCACCCTTTCCTTCATACTCACTGCACACAAACGTACATACAAAGCCACAATGTACATGTGGTATGGTCGCTTTGCTGTATTACCTTCATTAAATAACAGAAAACATCAGTTACAAAATTATTTAATACTCTCAACGCTAAAACCTCAGCAGAACCCTTTAGATCCTTTCACTTCTATACTTAACCCTTTGTTAAAACTTAGGCCGCTGTAAAATAGACCAGTAAAAATTAACAGACAAGTAAATGAATGCATGGACAGAAAAAAATGAAAATAGATTATATTTTCTCTTTTCTAAGGCTACATTTTTTTTAAAGAGACAAGTACAAGAATATACGTATTTGTGGGAGAAAACTGTGTAATAATGACGGAGTGAATATATACTTTAAAATTCTGTTATTTAATTTTATAAGTAAGAATAATATTTTTTTTTTCTTGAATAAATTTGACGAGACAAACAGACGAAATTCTTTGATTGATTTGATTGATGATTAAGAGAATAAGAGGAGGGAGGGAAGGAGGAAGCTGGAAAGGGAGAAAATGAAAGAAAGAAGGAATGGAGGAAGGGAGATGGGGAAGCTGGAAATTGAGGAAATAAAAGAAAGAAGGAATGGAGGAAGAGAGAGTGAAGCAGGGAATGGAAAGAAGACGATTATGGAGGTGAAGAGGAGATAGGGAAATAAAATGCGAGGAAGACTCTCTCTCTCTCTCTCTCTCTCTCTCTCTCTCTCTCTCTCTCTCTCTCAGATTAAGGTTCAGGTAGATTCGTTAGTCTTAATTGCTAGTTGTCTCACCCTCCCTCTCCCTCTCTCTCTCTCTCCCTCCCTCCGCCCATTTCTCTCCCCCTCCCTCGCTTTATTTCCCTTACCTCTCCTTCCCCTCCGCTTTTATCTCTGTTAGGTGGATTTGTTTATATACTTTTCTATTTGCCACGTGCTCTCTCTCTCTCTCTCTCTCTCTCTCTCTCTCTCTCTCTCTCTCTCTCTCTCTCTCTCTCTCTCTCTCTCTCTCTCTCTCTCTCTTTACTGTATTAAAAAGTTGGTTTCTGAATAATCGTGAACTGAATACAAGGAATTATGGTAATAGAAAGATCACTTGAAAATTTTTCCTTCGTATCTTTTCCTTTATACTCGAGAGAGAGAGAGAGAGAAAGAGAGATTCTGTCAAGGATTACACAAGGGTCTCCACACACACACACACACACACACACACACACACACACGTACACAGCATTACCAACCTCCCAACGTCCTACTAACGGCTCCAAGCAGCGGGAGGAGTCACCAGCTACCATGCCGCACCTCATCACGGCTCACCTTTCCCTCCGACATGTGACCTTGCGACCTTCCTTGACGGCACGTTAGTCTGCCCACCTGTGGCTCCCCGCGTGCTGTCCTGGTGCCCTCGTCCTTTGTCACTTGCTGTTCTCGTGTTTTTTGTTTGTTTGTTTGTTTGTTTTTGCTCTTTTTTCAGTTATTGTGTCCTTTTCCGATGTTATCCTTGCCCTTTCTCTAATTGTTCTCGTTCTTGTTCTCTTGTTCTCTCTCTCTCTCTCTTTCTTCCCGTCCTTCCTGCCCTCGTGTCCTCCCTTACTTGTTCTTATTTCCTCTCACTTGTTCTCGTGTTCTCTCTCACTTCCAGTCCTCGTGTCCTGTCTCCCTTGCTATTCCCGAGTCCTCCCTGTCTTCCTGCCCTCGCTTTCTCTCCTGCATCGTGCTCTCGTGTCTTCCCTCTTCCCCATTTATCCAGCCACCTTTCTACTCACAATTTCTCCTTTATCCAGTCTCCTTACAATCTTCTCCCTTATCTTCTCCCTTTTATCAAGTCTGCTTTCTATATTCAGTTTCATCCTGCAAGCTCTTATTATTTCCCATTACCTTCACTCTCCCTACTCTTCCCCCAACTCTCTGGTCACCTTTTATGCTCTCACCTCCTCGCCCTGGGTCTTGTAGGGAGGTCAGGTTACCGAGAGAGGGAGAGAGAGAGAGAGAGAGAGAGAAGGGGGATGGATGAAATAGTGCTAGGAGGAAGAATAATAGAGGAAGGAAGGAAGGAAAGGAAAAGTGAAGAGTAAGAACATTTGAAATAAGGAGAGAGAGAGAGAGAGAGAGAGAGAGAGAGAGAGAGAGAGAGAGAGAGAGAGAGAGAGAGAGAGAGAGAGAGACCTATCCAAAATGTCGAGAATAAATCGTTCCTATTCTCCTTTCTCTCTCTCTCTCTCTCTCTCTCTCTCTCTCTCTCTCTCTCTCTCTCTCTCTCTCTCTCTCTCTCTCTCTCTCTCTACTCTCTACTCTCTATCCTCAATAACTTCCTTTTAAGTCAGTCAGCATATTGTGTCGCGATTGTGTGTGAGTCCTTTTGGAAATTGTGTGCTTGATGTGTGAGGCTTTCTGCACTGCCCTTGTGTGTGTGTGTGTGTGTGTGTGTGTGTGTGTGTGTGTGTGCCTTTGGTTTGGCTTCATGCGATTAAACAGAAGCAGGTAAGGTGAAGGCGGTGCTTGTGTTACGTGTTTCTCTGTAATATCTACATCCAGTTTGCTGTAAGATTGGGACGAAAAGAAAGCTACACAGTATTAGTTTGCTGGGAAGTTTAGTGTTTGTGTTTTATATATTTTGTTTTATTTATTTTTGTTTTATTTTTTTTTTTTTTCATTGTCTAAGCATATCGTGTCAGTCAGGCGGCTCTTAGTCAGGCAGTTCGTCGAGTTGTTTGTTAATTGGATAGTTGTTGACTGGTTGAGTTGTTGATTTGTTTGTGTATCCATTTACTTGTTCATTCGCTCATTCATTCATTCATTCATTCGTGCGTTTAGCCAGTCAGAGAATCAGAAATTTATTGATTCATTGATTCATTCGTTCATTCATTCATTCATTCGTTCATTCGTTCACTGGTTCTGTCGCTTGTTCATTCATTCATTCATTCGTTCATTCGTTTATTGGTTCTGTCGATTGTTCATTGATTTATTCGTTCATTCATTCATTCGTTCATTGATTCATTCGTTCACTGATTCTGTCGCTTGTTCATTCATTCATTCAGTCAATCAGTCAGTCAAACAGAAAATCAGAGAATCATTGACTCATTTACTAGTGTTTCAATCGGGTGGTTTGAAATATTCATGTACATCACCTTAAACTTTCGTCATGTGTGTTGACATCAGATGACAAAGAAATGCAGTGTGTAATGTAATACGCTGGCTGGTACACTCACCTTCAGTAGTGATGTATTGTGCAAAATGTTCCAGACAAAAATGCAGTATTGGACAAGTACCGCCTTTTATCACATCAGTTCCTGGTTTCTGTGGAGTTGATAACCTAAAAAGAGTTGAATATAATAGATTTCACTGGCTCATTTTTTTTTTTTTTTTTAAGCCTTTCACTGCTATTGGGCTGATTTTCACTCAGTTACTAACCACTCTGAGACATTTCTTCTCGTTCTACATTCACCTCCAAACATTACACGGACTAGGAACTACGAAATCTCTCTTTTTTTTTTTTTTAATCCCTTTCGCACGTGGTTACAAATATTTCATACATTGCTTTTAGTGCTATAAACTATTACTTACGCAGTGAAAGGGTTAAATTTAGATACAAGTCATTTATTTCCACAACTAATGCAACGTTCTTACACCCTATACACATATTTAGAACGTGTATTTAGATTTTACTTCCTTATACTTTCAGGTCATGCACATGGACTAAATTCAGGGAGGCTATTCTTGCTTACCCATCAGTCTCGTCAGTGGCTGTCACATTTGCTTTATTTGGTCGTGTACAGGTGTAATTGTTTCCACAGCTCAGGTATGCGGCTCCCTTGTTTTGCTTGCATTTTTTTTTTCTTTCGACTTGTTTTTCTTAATCCACTTTGGAACTGAAATTGTGTGTGCAGTGTTTTCACAGATTTTTGCTGCAGTGTCTCCCTTGATTTTACTTCGGTCTTATTTTTGTTGTTTCTGGTGCTACTACTACTGCCGCCACTTCACCTGCATCTTACCTGAGTCACACTTCACCTTACATCATCTCACCTGAATCACATCTTACCTTACATAACCTTATCTAAGTCGCACCTTACCTGATCTCACCTGAGTCGCAGTTTACTTTACTTTCCCTTACCAGAGTCACGGCTTACCTCGCTTCACCTGAGTCAAACCTTACCTCACCTTACCTTACCTGAGTCACACCTTTCTCCCGTGAGTCTTTCCTGCGTTGAAGGTGAAAAATGTGTATTAATTTTATAACCACTGCACAACACGGAAATAACGTGACGGTGTAATGGGATAATTGTACCATTGCGTGATGTTCTTGTTGCCATTAGTGATACAAGTGGTAAGGCTGATCTCCCTTCCTTCATTATATGCATGTTTGTGTTGACTTGTGACCTCCTGGCGTGCGATTCAGTAACAGTGAAGGTCTTATAGTGAAATTATGATGAGAGAAATGTTTGTCGTTGAAGAAGTAAGGTGACAGAGTTATGGTCTAAATTCTAAAATTATGAGGGATGCTAAAGTAGAGTAAATATATGATGGTGCAACAAAATCTCTGGTCATATGTAACGTTAGGAAGTAAAAGGCATTAGTCGAAAGTGTAGAATCGGAAGAAAAATTAAGGTTACAAGTATAATTTCATTTAAATTCATTGTAAGTATAAACTGTGAGGGGAAATCCGAAGCAAAGCCGTGAAAACTGTAAACATAAGTAACCAAAAAAAAAAAAGTAAAGTCGATGATCTAAACTCTGCAGTATGAAGTCAGAAATAAAGACACGATAAGGAGTATAAAGACAGCAATAAAACACTGATCAAAATTAGAAGCTGAAATGCAGTGCTTATCAAAAGTAGTAGTAGTAGTAGTAGTAATAGTAGAAGCAGAAGTAGTAGATGTAGTTTATTGACAAAAAAAATTAAATAACAACAAAAAAATACATAATTTTTAAGCAACATAAATAAGAAATCAATAACATAACTCTCATTTCTACTGGACACTGCTTTCCCCCCAACACACACACACACACACACACACACACACACACACCCTTCAATCACAAGCCCTCTAATGTACTGACACTGTGACGAAAACCTAACAATTGAAAGCTTATGAGCAGATCAGAGGAGAGGCGGTGAAAGTGAGAGCAGCAGATGAAGTGAACATTGCGCCCCGCTGTACTGACATGACGGCCAGTAAGTGTGTGGCTTGGAGGTGCGTTGTCCTAGTTAATATTTAGTTAAGTTATCCTTGGTTATGGCGGGAAAAAAGATGCGTGTCTCTTCCAAGCTCTGTATTGTAATGATGGTGCTTTTCGTGTAAATAAATGTGAAGTAAAAGTAGTAATGATAGAGTACTGGGAAGATGTAAGTGTCTGTTTTAAGGTCTATTGTAATGTGTAATGCGTGCGTGTTTAGGAATAGGGGTTGTGTAGGTGCCCATCACACTGCTTGCACCTCTCCCTCCTCCACGCATCACCCACGCCTGTCTATGCTCATGTAGGAATCAGGAAACCACCTCCATCACTTCAAATCATTTTCAGTAGCTTTTTTTTTCTCTCTCTCTTTTTTTCGTCCATCCTCTCCACCCATCCAGTTTTATTCGCTTTTGTCGCTAATTTTTTTTTTTTTCCGCTTCTTTCTCCCTCCTTCCCTCCTTCCCT
>NC_087174.1:3447500-3457500 GCF_035594125.1 Scylla paramamosain
GTTTGGAGAAAAGAATTAAATACAAGAGAGAGAGAGAGAGAGAGAGAGAGAGAGAGAGAGAGAGAGAGAGAGAGAGAGAGAGAGAGAGAGAGAGAGAGAGAATAGTCGAAGTACTGAGAGAGAAGATGCACAATTAAAAACGAGAGAGAGAGAGAGAGAGAGAGAGAGAGAGAGAGAGAGAGAGAGAGAGAGAGAGAGAGAGTCAATAAAGAAGGGACTCACTAACACCCCAAATGTTTGTGGCTTAACACCCTCGATCCAGCAGCTAAAGTAGGAAGGGGGAGTGGAGGGAGTGGGGGGGAGGGAGAGAAGGAAGGGGGAGAAGGAAGGGAGGGAGTTGGGAAGAAGAGAAAGGAAGGAGGGAAAAAGAGGAAAAAGAAATAGTGGGAGAGAAAAGAAGAAAGGGAAGGAAAGGAGAGAAAGAAGCAATGGTGAGAAAGAGGAAAAAAGAAAAGAAATGTAAAGAAGGAGAGGAATGATGTAAATGAAAGGAAAAAAAGGTTCATGGGGAAAGAAAGGAAAAAAATATGAAAAGAGATAAAGAAAAAAGATGAAGAAAAGAATGGGGAAGGAGATTTTCCTAGAGAGAGAGAGAGAGAGAGAGAGAGAGAGCAAAGCAAGATACAACATTCATCGGACAAAAAAAGAAAAAAACGAAAAGAAAATTAAAAAGATAAGAGAGAGAGAGAAAAAAAACATTAAATTTCCCCTTTTTTCCCCTTCCTTCCCCTTCCCCTTCCCCTTCCCTTCATAACCCGTGTGTGTTGGCCAATTCAATTCCCATTTACTCCCTTTACCGCCATTTGTCCAACTCCCCCTTACTCCCCCTTCCTCCCCCTTCCTCCCCCGCTCCCCTCTCCTCCTGCCACCCCTTGCCTCGATCACTGGAGAGGGGTGTTGGGGGGCAGTGAGGGGAAGAGGGGAGAGTAGGGGCTGTAATGGGTGGGGAGGGGGGAAAGGCTGGGGTTTGAGGGGAGAGGGAAAGAGTTTTAAGCACACACACACACACACACACACACACACACACACACACACACACACACACACACACAAGCGCATACATACGCACAACAAGAAATGTATGGATTGTGATTGGCTTTAGCAGAGAGAGAGAGAGAGAGAGAGAGAGAGAGAGAGAGAGAGAGAGAGAGAGAGAGAGGGGGTGACATTAAAAGTGATGAAAATTAATATGAAAATAAAGTTGCAATACAAAACTGAAAATATTAAAAGAAAAATAGATAAACCCAAATATAAAATGCAAAACACAAATCCGAGATACGCATAAACCAGAAATATTAAACCCAAATACAGTCTTTAACCTTAACCTAACCTAACCTAACCTAACCTAACCTAACCTAACCTAACCTAACCTAACCTAACCTAATCTAACCTAACCTAACTTAACCTAACCTAACCTAACCTAACCTAACCTAACTTAACCTAACCTAACCTAACCTAACCTAACCTAACTTAACCTAACCTAACCTAACCTAACCTAACTTAACCTAACCTAACCTAACAAACCAAAAATATTAAACCCAAATACAGACTTTAACCTTAACCTAACCTAACCTAACCTAACCTAACCTAACTTAACCTAACCTAACCTAACTTAACCTAACCTAACCTAACCTAACCTAACCTAATTTAACCTAACCTAACCTAACCTAACCTAACTTAACTTAACCTAACCTAACCTAACCTAACTTAACCTAACCTAACCTAACCTAACTTAACCTAACCTAACCTAACCTAACCTAACGTAACTTAACCTAACCTAACATAACCTAACCTAACCTAACCTAACTTAACCTAACCTAACCTAACCTAACCTAACCTAACCTAACCTTAACCTAGCCTAACCTAACCTAACCTAACCTAACCTAGATACAGACTTTAACCTTAACCTAACCTAACCTAATCTAACCTAACCTTAACTTAACCTAACCTAACCTAACTTAACTTAACCCTTATCATATAAACCTAAACCCACGGCAGTCAAAAGAGTCGAAGCTGAAAAATAGATAAATAAATACAAAAAACAATGAAACACTTACCAAAAAAAAAAAGAAAAAAAAAAGAAAAAGAAAAAAATCAATCAGCACAGAGGCAGCCCGGCCACCTCACGACCCAAGACTTCTTAAACTTTAACGCAAATTGCTTCAGATAATCATTGCCTCTGGGAAGCTTAAATACCACACTGTGAACTTTTGGGACGGCTTTGTTGCAGAAAGAATGCCACACTCAGTTAATTCTTAGGGAAGGACAACCCGTGACAAGGCGTAGCAAGGCGTGGCAAGGCGTGGCAAGGTGTGGCAAGCCGTGACATATTGCGACTTTCGTGTTTACGTTTCACTCCTGGAGGAAAAGTGCATTGTGGGTGTTGTGTGTGTGTTGTTTCCACGTGTCATGGCGAGTTTCCACTTCAGTGTATCAGCTTTGTTGGGAACTAATGTTGTGGTGATTTTATTTATTTATTTATTTTTTAATACTTGTTTAATTTGTTTTTTTGATGTTGTTTTGTTCGTTTGTTTGTTTTGTTTTCATGTTTTCTCTCTCTCTCTCTCTCTCTCTCTCTCTCTCTCTCTCTCTCTCTCTCTCTCTCTCTCTCTCTCTCTCTCTCTGTTTTATGTTTTTGCTCATTCGTGGTTTGCGTCCTCGAGTATACAGTGAGGAAGAAATAAAGATATATAATACTTATCAAATCTCAAATACATTAAGTTACACACATTTTTATTTATTTTTCCTCAGAACACCAACATTTTCTATTCCTTTCCTTCTATTCCTCTTCTATTTCTATTTCACTCGCGAGGAAGAAACAAATAAAAAAAACAAACCCCATCAAATCTCAAAAACATTCTTAAATCAAACAGTTTTTCAGAACAACACCATTTCTTTCTCTTTTTCTTTTACTCCTTTCCTATTTTCACCTTTACTCTCTAGAAAGAAACAGACAGAAGCAAACAGGTGCACGAGTCGTAGGTGAGGCAGGGAGAGGATGGTTCGCGTTGACCTCTGTAAATAATTCATTGGTATTCTCTGGAAATGGAACGCTGAACATCGGTTGCGCTCGTAACTTTACATTGTAGCGGAAGTAAGAACTCCTAACCAACTGTGACCTTCTTATGTATGTGTGTATGTATGTATGTATGTAGCTAGATAGGGGGGTAGGTAGATAGGTATATGTTTCAGTCTGTCACTATCTACTCATCTTTTTTTTGTCATATTTATCTATCAGTGTCTATCTATCTGTCTATAGGTAGGTAGGTACTGCACGTGTTTCAGTCTCTATTTCTATGTACTTATCTTTATTCTTTTTTTGTCGTTCTATCTATCAATATCTGTCTCTATCTCTATGTACTCTATTTTCTCTCTGTCTATCGATATCTGTCTATCTATCTGTCTGTTTATCGTTCTCTATCTGTATGTCTGTCTGTCTTTATGTTTCTGTCTATCTGCCCATCTACCTTCCTACTTCTAATTAGTCCCTTGCTGCCCTCTCTTCCTAAGCACACAAGAAACACTCGTAAAAAAACAGCATTATCTTTTCTTCTAACGTGGCTTCCCGCTTGTCATTCTTCCCGCTAGATGTCGCCCCACAGTTGCTCAATTCACCGTTGCTTCACAAATCGCTCCCTCATCTCAAGCCCCTCCAAGACATTTTTTTTTTTTTTTGTTCTCTATTCTGCAGCAATGTCTAGGTTAGTCAGCGGAGAAGGTCTATATATAATTGCTTTTCTACTTTGTTTCGGCCTTTCCTTTCGTGTCTTCTTTTATGCTGCAGTGAAAGGGACAAAAGGGCGAGGAGAGCAATACACGTGTCCCTCTAAATGTCACCCATCTCTCTTAAACTTTCAATACAAATTCCAGGATCAAAGTTTTTTTCAGATTTATTTATTTTCATTATTTGATTATTCCCAGCTAGACTGTTTTATTTTTCCTTTTTACTTTATAATACTTTTCTCCATTGCCTAATTTTCCGCTGTAATTGTAATTGAATTAGTAATTTTAATATAAGGAACGCCAAATTTCTCAAGGCATTCATCATTATTAAAGTTTACCATAAAATCATTTTCTGTGATGTTGTGAAAAGAAAACGATGCTACTTTGAAGGGAAACTATAATAATTTCTACCAGTTAAAACTCGGAGTACATCAGAATACAAGGAAGTGTGACTAACAGGAAGGGAACTGTGGCATATAAAGCAGAGTAACTTACTGAGAAAAAGCAAGACGTGGAATGTAGAAGGAAATGTGAGTGCCATATACAAGAGAGGAAAAAATAAAAGAATAAAAGAGAGAAAGAAATAAGAGAATAAGTGACCTTGAGAGAGAGAGAGAGAGAGAGAGAGAGAGAGAGAGAGAGAGAGAGAGAGAGAGAGAGAGAGAGAGAGAGAGAGAGAGAGAGAATTCACCCCCTCCATACACACAGGTAAGCTATGGCCGCCACTAATTACACCTGAGGCTTCACGTAACACCTGGCGGCCGGTGGAACATCATTTAGGGGGGAGGGGGAGGGGAGACCACCCACGCTGTACTATACCTACCTCTCAGCCTCTCTCTCTCTCTCTCTCTCTCTCTCTCTCTCTCTCTCTCTCTCTCTCTCTCTCTAGATGGATACGGATGATGTTTTTGTTTTTTTTATTTTCAATTTTTTATCTATTTTATTTTATGTAATTATCATTTCCTCCTCCTCCTACTCCTTTTCCTTTTTTTTCCTTATTCTCATCTTTCTTTCTTTCTTCTTCTTCTTCTTCTTCTTCTTCTTCTTCTTCTTCTTCTTCTTCTTCTTCTTCTTCTTCTTCTTCTTCTTCTTCTTCTTCTTCTCCTCCTCCTCCTCCTCCTCCTCCTCCTCCTCCTCCTCCTCCTCCTCCTCCTCCTCCTCCTCCTCCTCCTCCAAATGAACAATTACCTATTTACCTTCTTCCATAATTCACTTCACATATCTTCATCCTCGTATTCATCTGATCATCTTATTCATCTCCCTCTCCCTCCCCTCTCCCCCTCTCACTCCCTCTCACTCCCAACCTCACCTTTTTTTTCATTATCTCTTCCATTCATTGATATCCTTCGTTTAGATCTTTGCTGCCTTCCGACCACCACCACCACCTCCTCCTCCTCCTCCTCCTCCTCCTCCTCCTCCTCCTCCTCCTCCTCCTCCTCCTCCTCCTCTACCTGGGTGGCGCATTTACCTGTTGATTACATGTTGCAACGCTTAATTACAGGTGTTCCCCTACCGTGGGTTTAGGGAGGAAAGAAGGGAGAAGGGAGGGATCAAGAGAGAGAGAGAGAGAGAGAGAGAGAGAGAGAGAGAGAGAGAGAGACTTTTTTTTTATATTAGTCTCTTTCCTTCACCTTCTTCACATTTTCTTACAAAGTTTTCTTCCTTCGTTATCTTCCTCTTGTCCTTCATATCTTTGCATTACATTCCTTCCTTCATATGAATTAGATTTCTTCCTTCATTTTTTGTTTAGTTTCTTTCTTTCATCACCTTCATATGTACATTTTTTAATTTATTTTTATTACATTGGCTTCTTCACCTCCCTCATTTTCCTTCACTTTTCTTCCTCCACCAACACCTTCTTCGCATTTCTTAACATTCCCTTTACTTCTTTTTTTTCCTCCTACAATCATCTTTCCGTTTTCTTTTTGCCTTTCTCCACCACCGTAATATTCCCAAATACAGCCTTTACTGCTCATTCTCCTTCACCAACATCCCCGTTTTCTCTTCAGCATCTCTATCGGACACGGAATTCCCTGCTCGCCTCTCGTGGGCCTCGTGGCGCAATGGTAGCGCGTCTGACTCCAGATCAGAAGGCTGGGTGTTCGAGTCACTCCGGGGTCAAGTGGTGTTGATTTTTTCCTCGCCGCCTCAGCCTCGCCGCGGTGCAGTACACGTGGCGGCCTGCGTGCGGTGTGTGCTGGGAACCAAGACTCTCTGAGAAATGTGCGTCTGTGTTTGTGTGTGTGTGTGTGTGTGTGTGTGTCTTCAGTTCCTCGACCATATTCATCTTCATTATTCCGAATCTTTTTACTATGTTCACTTTCTTTCGTTCACTTTCTTTCGCTCACTTTTTTTCGTCTATTTTTGTCACTGTAAATATTCCGCGTATCTCTGTGCCTTGAACGTTGAAGGTGAGACTCACACTGAGAATAAAAAATAAATGAATGGATAGATAAGTAAATTAAACCCACAGAAAACAGTTTAGCGTCTTATATTTGTGGGCTGGTATTCAAAAACCATTGGCTCTCTCACCATGACTATTTTCAAAGACCACAGAGATTAGCCGGGTTCTCGAGACTGTTCCTCCCGTTAATAACTAAGAAATTTTGTTAAACTGTCCCTAGAACCTTGAAAGCACCCTTAAAATCCCGTGTGACTTCAACTAAAGCCTTTTTAAATACGGGAGATGCAGCGCAGACGTGTTTTGAAATATGGTCGTTTAAGAGAGAGAGAGAGAGAGAGAGAGAGAGAGAGAGAGAGAGAGAGAGAGAGAGAGAGACTGTTTATCTGCCCTCCCCCTCCCCTCCCCCGGTGTCTTCCATGTTTCTAAGGCACCTGGGAATTGTTGAGTAATGGTTCCCGGTTTCAGGAGTGTTGTGTCCCCAGACTTTGGATAAAATGTGGGTTATTTTTTTGGAAGGTTCGCGCGACACTTATGATGGATGCGATGGAGGTAACGATTAGGATGTTGTTGTTGTTGTTGTTGTTGTTGTTGTTGTTGTTGTTGTTGTTGATTCTTCTTTTTTTCTTTTTCTTCATCTTCATCTTCTTCTTCATCATCTTCTTCTTCTTCTTCTTCCACCACCACCACCACCACCATTTAATTAGAGCAATGTTATCTATAAATTCAATCTACAAACAGTAACTTGAGAGAGAGAGAGAGAGAGAGAGAGAGAGAGAGAGAGAGAGAGAGAGAGAGAGAGAGAGAGAGAGAGAGAGAGAGAGAGAGAGAGAGAGAGAGAACGGAACACAGGGAGTAAACTAATTTAATTCATTGCTAGCGTGTGAACAAACGATAGATATTTCCCACAGAGGGGAGAGATGGAGGGAGGGGGAGGGAGGGATTAGAGAGGGGTGTGTGTGTGGGAACGTGGGTGAGGGGCATCTAACAGGTGAATAGGTGATTGGCAAGGTGAGGTGAGGTGAGGTGAGAAGGGGAGGTTTGTGTGTGTGTGTGTATGTGTATGTGTGTGTGTGTGTGTGTGTGTGTGTGTGTGTGTGTGTGTGTGTGTGTGTGTGTGTGTGTGTGTGTGTGTGTGTGTGTGTGTGTGAATCGAAAGTTTACGTGCGTAGTGGAAGAGAGGAAGTGAGAGTCAGGGATGATCTAAGGAGCCGTGGGAGTTTAGAGAGAGAGAGAGAGAGAGAGAGAGAGAGAGAGAGAGAGAGAGAGAGAGAGAGAGAGAGAGAGAGAGAGAGGAGTAAGAGTAATAAATCGTGTGAGGAAGAGTGAGAGGAGAGGAAAGAAGAGGAATTTTCTTTCATTCCTCTTTTTTTTTTTTTTTTGAGTGAGACAAATAACCTTGTATATAAGCGTTAGGAAAAATTAAACAAATACAAAATAGATAAAACGACAAAGGAAGACTTGATAATAAAGAAAACATAATAATAAGAGAGAGAGAAAAAAAACACCATAAGATAAAATGAAAAAATTAAGAATAAGATGAGAAGAAAGACTATCACGGTGAGAGATCCCATATGTGTGTGTGTGTGTGTGTGTGTGTGTGTGTGTGTGATGAGAGCTACTAAAATATAAATCTCCCTACACTTTCCCTCCTCCCCTTTCAATGTTCCGCTCACCTGATTTCCTACCTTACCTGTTTCCCGCCGTCAGCTCAATTAATGCGTCACCTGCCGGGGAGACTCACCTGTCCGCGCTGAGGTGCAGGTGTGGACTTTAAACTCCCTTGACCTCGCGACCTTCGAGACTTCCTGAAGGAGGGGATTGAGGAAGTGGAGGAGGAGGAGGAGGAGGAGGAGGAGGAGACAGAGGAAGAGGAGGAGGGAAAGGAAGTTAATGGAGTTTGTCGGTTACATGGAATTCAACGGTTTCTTTGTGTTTGTTTGTCGCTTGTTTGTGTGTTTGTGTGTGTCTGTGTGTATGAGACAGACAGACAGACAGACAGAGAATTATAAAAGCGACAGTGGTAGAACATTAAAATTTCTAATATAACACCATCAAACCAGCATTCAACACTAGACCTTTAATTTCCCCTCCCCCCGCCAGCCAGATGGTTCTCAAGGTGACTGACTGACAGATGTTGCAGAGAAAACGAGAAATATCAGAAAAATATTGACGCGAGCAAGGGAATTGGGGATGAATGCATTATGAAACATACTTACTTATGCAACCCCTCCACCCACACAAAGCGGGGGAAATCCTAGTCGCTTTGATCCACTGCATATGAAGCTTTTTGCCAGCCCAAGGGTTTGTCGTGACCTGAAAGAACATGAGGGTGAAGGACACTGCAAAGGCCGGCTAGCCTGCACTGGGTAGCTCCTGTACTAAGAATGACCTCCCCCTAGCCAACTTTTCTGTTACCACCTGAGGGATAAGAAGAAATGAAGAAAAAAAAAGAAGAAGAAGAAAAGGAAAAAAGAAGATGAAGATACAAAAAAGGACGGGGAAGAAGAAAGGGAGAAGTAGAAGAAAAGAAGAAGGAAGAGGAGGAGGAGGAGAAAGAAGAGGAAGAAGAGGAGACAAGTTACCAAATGATAAATCCTTTACTAGTGAGATCAGAATACCAAAATCATACCAGAGAGAGAGAGAGAGAGAGAGAGAGAGAGAGAGAGAGAGAGAGAGAGAGAGAGAGAGAGAGAGAGAGAGAGAGAGAGAGAGAGGATTAACCCAGCGCTAAGGATCCGTGTGAGAATGTGTGTTTAGGCTGGCCATGCTCTAATTATCAGCTATCTAATTAAGACCACAAGGGGAAGAAGCTAATCCCCAACACACAAATTAAAAGGAAGGGTATTGGACTGGAGGAGGCACCAATTAACGTGTGTTTGTATATTCCTTTGTTGTGAGAGAGAAGGAGAAAGGGGGGGGACATAGACAGACAGATATACAGCGACAGACACATGGATTTAAAGACATTGACAGATACACACACACATACACACACACTTAGACGTAGTGAAGAAAGGAGAAAAGGTGGGTTAGACAAAAAGAAAAAAACGAGAAGCATAGAGGAAACAATAAATAGAACGAGAGAAGTGAAAGAAAAGCGAAGAAAGAAAACGGTAGATAAACAGAATAAACGAAAGAACAAAGATGAGAAGGAAAAGAAATGGCAAGTAGAAGAAATTAGAAGAATAAAGAACTCGGAGTAAAGGAATGCTAGGGAAAAATGAGGGAAGGGCGAATTAATGAAGGAAGGAATAGTGTAAAAAAGAAGAAAGACAAAAGGAGGAAGGAAGGGAAAAAGAGAAGAATTAACTTATATAAGAATTAGGAAAGAAACACGTTGAAAATGGAAGTAGGAAAAGAAGGAAATAAGGAAAAGGGAATGAAGAGGAACTGAAAAGTGAAAAAGATAAAGAATGAAAGAGAGAAAAGAAGATAAATGAACGGAGTTAAGAAGAATGAAATGGAAATATAAGAGAGGAAAAGAAAGGGAGTAATAGGAAAGAAAAGAGGAAAGGAAGAGAAGGAAGGAGAGAGAAAGGAGAGAAATTAGAGAGTATAATGATACGGAATGGGAAGAAAGGAAGAGAAGAGAAGGGAAGGGAAGGGAAGGGAAGGGAAGGGGAGGGAAGGGTCGAGAAGAGGAAGTAACGGGCTGGGTGAGCGAGGTTAGGTTAGGGTTTACAAAGACAAACAGACGTGACACCTGCATTACCTCGTGTTTGAGTCCCGTGTTTGCCTGTGTGTGTCGAGAGAGAGAGAGAGAGAGAGAGAGAGAGAGAGAGAGAGAGAGAGAGAGAGAGAGAGAGAGAGAGAGAGAGAGAGAGAGAGAGAGAGAGAGAGAGAAAGGTATGTATTCACAGGTTAATTAGATTT
>NC_087174.1:3462500-3465000 GCF_035594125.1 Scylla paramamosain
ATCCAGAGAGAGAGAGAGAGAGAGAGAGAGAGAGAGAGAGAGAGAGAGAGAGAGAGAGAGAGAGAGAGAGAGAGAATATATATATGCGCCGCCACTGCTTAGGAATCTCAAGGTCAGGAGGCATTAAGATTAGGTGTGGGGAGGAAGGAAGACCTGTTGTTGTTGTTGTTGTTGTTGTTGTTGTTGTTGTTGTATAAACCTTATTCTTATTTTCATTTATGTTTTAAATAGAAAATATATACTCTCTCTCTCTCTCTCTCTCTCTCTCTCTCTCTCTCTCTCTCTCTCTCTCTCTCTCTCTCTCTCTCTCTCTCTCTCTCTCTCTCTCTCTCTCTCTCTCTCTCTCTCTCCTCTCCTCTCCTCTCCACACACACACACACACACACACACACACACACACACACACACACACACACACACACACACACACACACACACAGTTTCCTTTACCCTTCTGTCCCCACCTGGCCGGAAACCGCATGCCAGGTGAGAGCAGGAAGAGGGATCACGGACCTAAGGTGAGAGGAGGGAGGTTTAAGAAAGCTCCTGAGATGATAAAGTCCACATAAGAGGTTGAAAGACCATTTAAAAGCAATCTGAACCTTTTAAACGAATGCCTTGATAAAACCTCAAAATTGTTGCTTTATTTTTTACCTTCATTCCATCTTTGTTGTTTTGTTAGAAGTGAGTAAAGGTGAAGGCAAACCTGGTATCTCAGTGAGCCTTTTTTTTTTTATTTTTTGTTGGATTTTTGTTGACCTTAGCCGGTGTTCCTCTTACATAGAAAAAAGAAAAAAAAGTGATGACGTTATGAGAAGGGAAAATTATGTTGACTCTTTGACTGCGACTAAAACAATTCACAGCAGCAGAAGCAACGCGTGAAGTCTTTATAAGCATCTACAAGAAAGTTAGCAATGGAGAAGAATACATTTTGCAATTTCTTCCCATTTCAGAGATGGGATGTGACAGTAGAACAAGTAAAGATGTCTCAGAGTGATTGGTGATTAGGGAAAGGTGCAAATTTACCTAGTGGCAGTCAAAGGGTTAATGCGGGAGTTCGGGGTCAGATAGTGTCATGTGGCCCTGTGCGTGGTCAGTGTGTGGCTATCTTTGGCGTCATTACTGTATGCTGTCTCTTAAATGAAAGGAGATTTAGATGCGTTTACAAAAAGTGATCAGAGAGAGAGAGAGAGAGAGAGAGAGAGAGAGAGAGAGAGAGAGAGAGAGAGAGAGAGAGAGAGAGAGACGAACACACACACACACACACACACACACACACACACACACACACACACACACACACACACACACACACACACACACAGTTACCTAGTGACAGACTGAAAGACAGGCAGTCAGAGAAACAGACAGACAGACTGACAGACTAAATGAAAACCATACCGAACGAGATAATCAACAATGACCAAAGAAACAGACAGGCAGACAGACAGACAGAGAGACAGACAGACAGAAGGGCGAACAGAGGAACAAACACATAAAAAATAAAAAAAAATAAAAAATATAGAAGTTTTTAAACAAGGAGAAAAAAGTTGAGAAAAAGAGAGAAGGAAAAGGAATAAATAGGAAAGAAGGAAAGGAAATGAAAGAGAGAGAGAGACAGAGAGGGAGAGATAGAGAAGACAGGAAGGACGGAAGGAAGGAAGCAGATGGAGACGTGGAGGGAGGTGAGCTTGGAGCGTTATTGTGGAAGTGACCAGGTGAGGGAGGGAGGGAGGGAAGGAGGGAGGGAGAGGAAGGAGGAGGGAGGGAGGGAAGGGGGACCAGGTGAGGAAGGGAACTTAATGACTATGTTCCGGCTGTGGCTCCTCCTCCTCCTCCTCCTCCTCCTTCTCCTCCTCCTCCTCCTCCTCCTCCTCCTCCTCCTCCTCCTCCTCCTCCTCCTTCTCCTTCTCCTCCTCCAGCTTCTCCTCTTCTAGATATAGTTTTTTTTTTATCCTTTTTTCGATATTCACTGTTCTTAGAATTTATCTTTTCGTATCTCTCTCTCTCTCTCTCTCTCTCTCTCTCTCTCTCTCTCTCTCTCTCTCTCTCTCTCTCTCTCTCTCTCTCTCTCTCTCTCTCTCTCTCTCTCTCTCTCTCTCTCTCTCTCTCTCTCTCTCTCTCTGTGCTTGCTTGTCTTGCTTCTATTTTCCTCTCCTTTTACCCTCTCCTTCCCCCTCCTTCTTCCCTCCTTCACCCATCCCTCGTGTTTCCCTTCCCTCCCCCTCTACCCTCCCTCTATTCCTCTCTCCCTCCCTCCCTCTCTCGCTCGCTCTCACTTCCTCGGTGAGTAATAATACAAACGGCTGTCGCATGCCTCTCTCTCTCTCTCTCTCTCTCTCTCTCTCTCTCTCTCTCTCTCTCTCTCTCTCTCTCTCTCTCTCTCTCTCTCTCTCTCTCTCTCTCTCTCTCAGGGTCTGAGAGAGAGAGAGAGAGGACAAGGTCAGAAGCAAGCTATTTTCTTTTTTTTTTATCATTATCGAAGTGAGAGACTGAAGGA
>NC_087174.1:3480000-3500000 GCF_035594125.1 Scylla paramamosain
CAGTTAAATAAATATACAGGCATTACATCTTGGATAAATCAGATGAACACAGCTTTCCCTATCCTGGCATCTGTGCTCCGCCGCTCTCTCTCTCTCTCTCTCTCTCTCTCTCTCTCTCTCTCTCTCTCTCTCTCTCTCTCTCTCTCTCTCTCTCTCTCTCTCTCTCTCTCTCTCTCTCTCTCTCTCTCTCTCTCTCTCTCTCTCTCTCTCCAATTTATTCCCTGTGTGTTATGTTGTCAGGTGGCGCAGAGACATGCCGGCAACCTTACCTGTCTTATAAAGGCAAGGGGCGGGGAAGGAGTGGATGGGGGGATGTAAGCAAGGTGGAAGAACAGGTAGTTGTATTTTGCAGTCTGCCAGGGAAAGAGGTGTTCATTTCTCTTCTCCCTTCTTCCTTCGCCAGTTGAGCTCTCCTCATCCCCCTTCCTTCAGCAGTGAGTAGAGGTCGTTGCTCGGGCGAAGTGAAGTGAGGAAAGCACCAAGCCACGAAGAAAAGGACTTGGTGAAACTGTAGTGAAACGTTAGTGAGGTAATATTAAGGAAACTCTAACATGGTATAAGCCTGAGTGATGAAAACATAAAACTGTCATTTATTTTTTCCTGAAGATTAACACTTTTTTTATGTTGTCAAAATAGTTCACCACTTTTCGTTTTTTTTTTTTTCTCTCTCTCTCTCTCTTCTTCGTGCATTTCTTACACCCAGTCAGAGTATTCTCAATAGTACTTCCCTTCTGTTTGGCAAGTGTGGGTTTTCAGTCATGTCCTGGGCTGGTCAGGGAGTGTTGCGGGCTGTGGTTGGAGTGTTGCGAGGCGGGAGTGGCGGGACATCAGCTGCAGGTGGAAATGTTCGCCTGGATGGAAGATTTTGTGTGGATCTTGTATTAATCCGTGTGTGTGTCGGACTGAGCCTTGTGTGGCCGGGAGGGTAGCGGTGGTGGTGGTAGTTTTCTTCATCTCACCTGTGTTCCTCTGATAACATTTAAACCTCTTACCTTTACTCTTCTCCACATCACCATTCAATCGAACCTCCTCTCCTATCCTTTACTTTCCCTGTTCATCCTATCTTTTCTCTCTATTCCCTAAACCATTATTCTTCATCTTTTCCATCCTTCATCTTGCTCCCAGTTTCTTTCTTCTTACCCACCCCTTCCTCGTTTATTTCTACTTCTCCTGGTCGTCCTTCTAACAGAGCCAGTCCCCGTAATCTTGTCGTGATCCCACTTCATCCCCCTTCTTGATTCCTTCCCATCCTCTTATCAGCCACCTTCCACATTCCTAGACTCCTTTTCCATCGGTGTGTGTGGGAGCGGGTGGGTTCATGTATGAGTGTGGATGCAGGTGTAGGTAATACAAGAAAGAAATTTAAGAAAGAGAAAGGAATTGGTTCTCAAATAGAGTGGTGGATGAATGGAATGCACTCAATGATCAGGTTGTTAGTGCTGAATCATTAGGTAGCTTTCAAGCAAAATTAGACTAATTTATGGACGGTGATGACTGGTGAAAATAGGTAGGTAAATTTGATAGACCTGATAGCTTCTTGCAGCTTCTCTTATGTTCTTATGTTTTTTAAGAAAGCGTTTCCCGACAGGTCAAACATGTCAGCAGTAAGGAGACAGTGGCTGCTGCTTCTCTTGGTGGTGGTGGTGGAGATGACAGCCTTACCTCAGCTGGATTCCCCGGCTACCTCCATACCACAGATATCGCAGGAGAACCAGACGCAGCTAAGTATTGATAACAACATGCTCCTGTGCGTCTTATCCGCGGCTGTCGGCGAAGCCCAAAGCGGCTGTCCCACCTCTCCTGACTTCGCCGCGCTTCCACCCATAGACCCAACACCAGCCCCTATCCCCATTTCTCTTCCACCTGGCGAAGAAGTGACTGGCGACCACGACTTGCGTACTCCACCCTGCACGTGCGCCCCCCACTGGCAGTGCAGAGACGAAGAAGCGGGCACAGGTGAGACAGAGAGAGAGAGAGAGAGAGAGAGAGAGAGAGAGAGAGAGAGAGAGAGAGAGAGAGAGACTTCTGATTACAAACTACACTTCAAAAATAAACGAAGCATACATTTCATAACCTAGACACGTGAAAGACACACACACACACACACACACACACACACACACACACACACACACACACACACACACACACACACACACATACACACATATATAGCACCATGTTTACTCCTTTTGTAGAAGTGACTGGCGACTCCCTCACCTCCATCGTGCTGGACTTGCGAACCAACTTAGGATGCGGCGCCCCTGAGTTGGTGTGCTGCCATGACATAGACCCAACCGCCCCGCCACCCGTCAAGACTCCTGCCACCCTCTCCTGCGGCCAGAGGAACCTTTTGGGCGTCGGGAACACCTTCTTAGGTTTTGAGGTGGGTTCTTCTTTTTCCTTTTCCCCTCTTTCCTTTCTTCCTTGTTTCCTTCTTTTCTTCTTTCTTTTTTTTTACATTTTTTTTCCTTCATCCTTCCGTCCATCCTTCCTTTTTCTTTCGTTTTAATTCTCCTTCCCTCCATCCTTCCTTCCTTCATCACCTTATTTTACCGTCTTCTGCCTCCTTTATGCTTTTATTCATCCTCTCCTTTGCGTTCCTTTCCACCCCTCTCCCCCGCCGCGCCCTCAGCCTCTCTCCTTCACTGCAGGACCAGCAGACGCAGTTCGGTGAGTTTCCTTGGAGTGTCGTCGTCACCTCAGTTTCTCCTCGCAGCGATCTTAAGCCTCTCTTCTTCTCCGGAGGATCATTGGTGCATCCGCAGGTTGTCCTCTCTGCGGCCCACAATTTCAGGTAAGTCTGGAGAGAGAGAGAGAGAGAGAGAGAGAGAGAGAGAGAGAGAGGTTGGTGGGGGGCTACGCTGTTTACATTTTTTCTCTCTCTCTGTCTCTCTTATAGCAAAGTGTACAGATGAAGTCAAATGTAGTCTGTTTATTCATTGGTGTTGTTCTCTGTAACAGAAACCTCACCGCCGAAAAGATCTTGGTCCGCCTCGGCGACTGGAATTTGGAGACCAAGACGGAGCCAATCCCTTATCAGGAGATCGAGGTGGCCGAGCTGTTGATCCACCCTGGCTACAGCGGCGACCCTTACCACTACTACGACATCGTGGCGCTGGTGCTGAAGCAGCCAGCTGTCCTCGGCGCTACCGTCAACACCATCTGCCTGCCTGTCAACGACCAAGATTACCTGCCCGACAAGTGCATCGTGTCCGGCTGGGGCAAGAAGAATTTTAATTCGAAGAGGTTTGAGAGGGTGAGTCAGTGCCAGCATGAGGACGTAAGGGCGTGAGGGTGTGACTATGATGGGCAATATGGCATTCTGGGAAGTTGATACTGTTCCGTCTTGTAGCTAATTTGTGTGTGTGTGTGTGTGTGTGTGTGCGCGCGCGCAGGTGATGAAGGCCGTGGAGATGCCCCTGGTGCAGCACGACGTCTGCCAGGCGGCGCTGCAGGGGACGCGGCTGGGGCCAGGCTTCATCCTGCACGACTCCTTCCTGTGTGCTGGGGGACAGAAGGAAGGCCAGGACGCCTGTACGGGCGACGGCGGCTCCCCCTTGGCGTGTCCCCTGCGAAGCAACCCCTCCCGCTACATTCAGGTGAGGTGCGCCCCTCCGCGCATTGCGCTCTTCCTCCCCCTTACGTGTATCTGGCTTTTCTTGTAGTTCGCGGGCTCGTGTGTATATTTTTGTGTGATTCTTAGTATTTTATTGGATCTATTATATTTTTCTTTCGTGGAGCGACACACCATGTTTGCTGCCCCGCCTCGACCTCTTTTTTTTTAGGTGGAAAACTGTTTAAAGAAATCGTATCTTTAGAAAACTAAGTCTTTCAGTGGATCGAATCATTTCGTGTTTACTTGCAGGTGGGCGTGGTGGCGTGGGGCATCGAGTGTGGGCGCCTGGGACTGCCGGGAGTGTACTCAGACGTGTT
This sequence comes from Scylla paramamosain, assembly GCF_035594125.1. Classification (NCBI taxonomy): domain Eukaryota; kingdom Metazoa; phylum Arthropoda; class Malacostraca; order Decapoda; family Portunidae; genus Scylla; species Scylla paramamosain. The sequence continues at coordinate 3,483,937 of NC_087174.1, forward strand.
TAAGGCGGGGCTGTGGCTAGACAAAATCCTCAGCGAAAGGTTTGGAACCTCGCGGGGAGACGAGGCGTCGAAGCCGGTGCTTGACATACGTTCGCCGATCGCCTGAACAGCCATCGCAAGGCGGAGACGCGTTGACGTGTGTTAGCCTTCTCCATCTCGCGCCCAGCTTGCCAAGGGTGTCGTGTGAAGTATACGAAGTATACGTAACTCGCCAGTCTTCACAAAGCGGTGTGTTTCAGTTTTCAGCGTCCCTCTGTCTACACAAGGGAGACTGAAGAAAAGGCCTATGGTAAGTAATAAACTGCAATACAAGCTATATGAATTTCAATGCTCCCTTTTCGCCTCGCCACTCTGTCAGTGTGACATCACGTGACGAGCGTGAAGGAGGTGGCCTCGTCCGTGGAATTACTCATCCTTTTGGTGCTAAAAAACACATTCCATTTTCTTCTTCTCTTGGAACTTTAGCAAGCTGACTCAGTTTCTGCTTCTTGTGGCGTGGAGTCATTTCTGGCACAGGAATCTCAAGTCCTTTACTATATATAAGGTCTTCCTTCAGAGCCATTTTGCCATCTAGCGGTCTTCTCTTATGCATTCTTTTGTCATCCTTCCTTTCGGTATTCCTTCGTACTCCTGCGCTTTTTTCGGTCACACCCAATTTAAGCGCCTTCCTCAGTCACACCCGTAACAAGCGTGTCATCTTTCCCTGCACCCATAAACCTTCTCTTAGGTCTTCCTCTCCTTCACCTGTCGCTTCCATCCACAGTATTTTCGAAGGCCACAGACATGACTGGCCGGGTTCTCGAAAGTGCTTCTCTTGTTAATAACGTAGAAATTTTGTTAATCTATCACTGGAACTAAAAAAAAAACATCCTTAAAGACCCGTGGAACTTCAACCAGAGCCATTGAATTGTAGCGGAGATACAACACTTTCAGAATATGGTACTCAATACGATGGCAACTCTGGGGGAAGGTCTTACGTATGCGAGGCTTCATAAAGCTTGTAGTAAGGGAGGAGTAGAGGTAATGTAGTGCTGGTGGCCATATCTACGTGTCTACCTTCCTTCCCTTACGCTGCAGGTGAGTTTCTGCTTCCTACGAGTCTACCTACGAGTCTACCTGCCTTCCTACGCTGCAGGTGAGTTTCTGCTTCCGTCAGTCTTGCTTGATCGCCTCGTGCCGCAAAGTGAAGTGTGAGAAAATAGTGAAAGTGTTGGGTGAGCGGAATAGACTCGGTAATCAAGGTTCCTACAAGTCAATTTCAGATAGTGTTAGCTGAACGGAATGGAATCAGTAATCAAGGTTCTTACGAGTCAGTTTCAAATAGTGTTGGATGAATTGAATGGACTCGGTAGTCAGCTTGTTTAATGCTCTTTGAATTATGAGCTTTAAAAGGTTAGACAAATTTATGAAGAGAAATGATAGATGGAAGTAGATAAGTAGATTTTTTTTTTTTTAATACAGGGACAGTCTTTTGTGCATATGAAGGTGATTTGTGATGAACTGTAAGGCAAGTGATTGAAAGATTGTGATGTGAATTTCTCTCTCTCTCTCTCTCTCTCTCTCTCTCTCTCTCTCTCTCTCTCTCTCTCTCTCTCTCTCTCTCTCTCTCTCTCGTGGTGACCTTCAAACTACAGTGGGAGATGCCTCTGCCTGACGTCACAATCTCCCATGATGCACCGCGGCCCTTGGCTTTGGTAGTGGCGGTGCGGGATTGGAGGATTCTGTCTGTTGGTGCTGTTTCTTTTGGTCCATCTTACTCTGAAGTGTGTGTGTGTGTGTGTGTGTGTGTGTGTGTGTGTGTGTGTGTGTGTGTGTGTGTGTGTGTGTGTGTGTGTGTGTGTGTAATGAAAACAGATGACAAAATCTTTCTGCTGTTATTCATCCTTTCCTCCCTCCTCCTCCTCCTTCTCCTCCTCCTCCTCCTCCTCCTCCTCCTTCTTCTGTTGCTGTCCTGTCTCTCCCCCTAATAGAGTACAATAGTTACCCAAACAGCCTAGTAAGGACCTCAGGATCTGTTGCTGTTTAGTCTTCCTTTCTTTTCCTTTGTATTCCTCCTCCTCCTCCTCCTCCTCCTCCTCCTTTGCATCAATATTAATCACCAGTCTCCTCGTGTCGCCCAGAAAACTAATCTTGTGGCTGGTGACTGTGTTCGGCTGTGGCTCTCTTGTTGGTGTTCATGTCGGCGGTACTGATGGTGCTGTGACGTCGCTGCGGTATCTGGGTATCGTCACCCTCTGTATTTTTTTCATTGTGATGCTCAGTTCATGCTCAGCTGGACACTCGGCTGTTTAAATCCGGTCTAAATTATGTGTTCTTATTTGTGTATTTATTTATTTATTTATTTATTTTTTATTTATTGTTGTGTTTATTCATTTTATTTTCTTATTTAATACTGCAAAAAAAAGTTTATTAGGAGGTACTGCTAGCTTTTATATTTATGCATCATTGTATTGAAGTGAAGCAAATATGTCGGATTTGGTTCGTAAAAAAAAAAAAATCCGAATCATGTTTTAAACAGAATGTAATACGTAAACTTATAAAATTCTGAAATTACTATTTACATGTATTTTTTGTAACTTTATTTTGAATTTAGATTAGAATGGTAATGTGTGTGTGTGTGTGTGTGTGTGTGTGTGTGTGTGTGTGTGTGTGTGTAGGTCTTACTAACAAGGTCTTTGGTACTCCTCCTTCTCCCCCTCCTCCTCCTCCTCCTCCTCCTCCTCCTCCTCCTCCTCCGAACTGGTGATACCTTCGTCCTTGTATAGCTGTATAGCCAGGAAATGTTGCTGCTACTGATGATGATGACAGCCTTCACTTCCTCCTGCGGCCAGAGGAACGTACCGGGCATGGGGAGCAGCTTCGAGGGCTTAGAGGTGAGGCTTTGTCCTTCTGTGCCTTCGTCAGGTGAATGGCGGGGCAGGGGGCTGCAGCACTTGATAACTTTTTTTACATTTTTTTAAGTAGGGATGGCACTGTTCACTTGTCAGCATCACGGTCTTATAATTTCTTCCTTCTATTTTGCAACTCGCCGCGTCTTGCCTCCTTCAGGAACAGCAGAGCCAGTATGGGGAGTTCCCGTGGACCGCCGTCGTGTTCACGGAGATTCTCGTGGAGGGCTTCGACTTCCAGATCTTCGCCGCCGGCGGGTCTTTAGTGCACAGACAGCTCGTGCTCACCGTGGCCCACGCTGTGAAGGAGTACGTATGGCGGGGCGTGGTGGAGAGGGAGTGGGTTTGTATGTAGTTCTGGTACTAATGGTGGTGGTGGTGGTGGTGGTAATTGTGAAATGAAAACCTGCATTCTTTATTTGCTTCTATTGGCAGTAATGTAACTCAGTCCCCCTCTGTGCCCCCTAATGCACCCTGCCATTCCTCCCGCGACACCCAAGCTACACCGCTGACAAGCTGAACGTTCGCCTCGGGGAGTGGAATTTGGAGACAGAGACCGAGGCGATCCCCCCTCAGGACCTGGGCGTGGCGGAGGTGCTGCTCCACCCTAACTACAGCGGCGCCCCCCATCATCACTACGACGTGGCCCTGCTGGTGCTGAAGCGGCCGGCAGTCCTCGGCACCACCGTCAACACCGCGTGCCTTCCAGCCGGCGAGGAGGACTACCTGCCTGACGGGTGCGTCGTGTCAGGCTGGGGCAAGAAGAAGTTTGAGGATTCCAGCAAGTTTCAGGAGGTGAGTCTGTGTTGGAGTGCGCCCTTGAGGGTGTGAGGTTATGACAGTGTGACAGTGTAAGGTGACTAATGTTCTAGGAAGCAGGTGTTCATTAAGGGAGTTAATGTGTGTGTACTCGTATGTGCGCACAGGTGATGAAGGCCGTGGAGATGCCCCTGGTGCAGCATCACGTCTGCCAGGCGGCGCTGCAGGGGACGCGGCTGGGGCCAGGCTTCATCCTGCACGACTCCTTCCTGTGTGCCGGAGGACAGAAAGAAGGCCAGGACGCCTGCACGGGCGACGGCGGCTCCCCCTTGGTGTGTCCCCTGCGAGGCGACCCCTCCCGCTACGTGCAGGTGAGGCGCGCCCTTCCACCCATCCGGGTTCTGGTGATTTATTGATAAGGCTCTCCGTCACTGAAAATATGCAAGGTAGAGAATGATTAATGGTTCAAACTGAGGACTAGTGCTTCTCAAGTTAAATTTAGTTAAATGTGCTTTTATACTGTGTGTGTGTGTGTGTGTGTGTGTGTGTGTGTGTGTGTGTGTGTGTGTGTGTGTTAAAAGAGCTATCACGTCTTACTCGTTTCTTTACCCGTCAGGTGGGCGTGGTGGCGATGGGCGTGGAGTGCGGACATCTGGGCATACCGGGTGTGTATGCCGATGTGCTCAAAGCTCGACCGTGGATCAACCAAGTCATCGCCACGAAATTTAGCGGCGAGAGCAAGGAAACAGAAGGCATCGCAAACATTCAGGGGCACTTGAGAAAACAAGGAAAGCATCTATCGTAGTAGTAGCTGTAGTAGTAGTAGTAGTAGTAGTAGTAGAAGTAGTAGTAGAAGTAGTAGTAGTAGTAGTAGTAGTGGTAGTAGTAATAGTAGTTGCATGCATAAGAACATAAGAACATAAGAAATAAGGGAAGCTGCAAGAAGCGACCAGGCTTACACGTGGCAGTCCCTTTATGAAATATACCTACCTATTTCCATCTATTATCCACATCCATATACCTGTCTAATCTTCATGTTTCAATATAAGCAATACATTTGATAGCAATGCACTACAACATGTACTAATACTGATGTGTACGGAAGACTAAATAGATAACCGTTCTTTATAAATTGTACCCTCTCATTTACCGTTTTCCTTCATCATATCTTTCCTCCCCATACACGCATTATAACAAACACACACACACACACACACACACACACACACACACACACTCCGAGCACCAGTATTCGAGCTATATTGGTGATGTTACAGGAGTCAAGGGGGAAACAGCTCGTGTGGATGAGACAAAGTGCCGTGTCTCTCATTAACCTATTCAGTGACTCTATGGATCACATTCTGCAACACATCTGCGCCGCACCTCCACTAAGTTCCAAAGGCTCTACTAATTGAAGTGACGCGGGTTTTTAATGGTGTTTTGTACATTACCAGGAAATATTCTCGAGATCTTTTATTTTTCCTAACGTGAGGGTATTGTGAGTTTCAGAGAGAGAGAGAGAGAGAGAGAGGTTATTGAAGGTAAATGACTTGGAAGAGAGAATGTGAAAAGAGGAAGACTGTGAAGGAAAGATGACAATAGGAAGATGATGAGAGGACAAGAAGGGAAGGGATAATGGTAAAGTAAATGAGAGAGAGAGAGAGAGAGAGAGAGAGAGAGAGAGAGAGAGAGAGAGAGAGAGAGAGAGAGAGAGAGAGAGAGGAATTTCAGACTTTATACTGTAACTAAACATGTATGGAGAGACGGAGGAAAGAATGGAGGAAAAAGAGGGTGGGAAGGAGGGAGGGAGGTAACGGGAGGATAGAGATGAATGGAGGAGGTAAAGGGGGGAGGGGAGGGAAACAGGGTGGAGTATGTGTCAAAGGTGAGAGAGAGAGAGAGAGAGAGAGAGAGAGAGAGAGAGAGAGAGAGAGAGAGAGAGAGAGAGAGAAATATCGTTACTTTTCATCGTTATTTTAATCATTTCTTGAATTACGTGATTTTATTTATTTTTTTACAGTCTCTCTCTCTCTCTCTCTCTCTCTCTCTCTCTCTCTCTCTCTCTCTCAAGTAATATATCTACCCACCTACCTACTTATATCTTAATAACTTTACTCGAGAGAGAGAGAGAGAGAGAGAGAGAGAGAGAGAGAGAGAGAGAGAGAGAGAGAGTCGTTGTTCTCACGACACTAAGGTTTACCTATTGAACCGGCTTGATCTATTCCTTCCCCCTTAACACCTTCCCTCCCCTCTCTCTCTCCCTCTCCCTCTCCCCCTCACCTGACTGCCCCCCCATCCTGACAGGTGATATGGGTTCGGGTTAATTGAAGTTGAGGAGAAAAAGTGAAGTTGATACGTTTGTCGATGTCGATTTTTTTGTGTTATTTAATACATAGCACGATTTCGTATTTCTCTCTCTCTCTCTCTCTCTCTCTCTCTCTCTCTCTCTCTCTCTCTCTCTCTCTCTCTCTCTCTCTCTCTCTCTCTCTCTCTCTCTCTTAGGCATGAATATACTGTAGTATGTATTTTAATTTCATCAATACATCACCAATTTTGAAAGTGAGCTGCCCAAGAGAGAGAGGGAGTGGAGCGGCGGGGTTCAGGAATGTAAACAATGCTTTTCCCGGATACTGATTGGTCGAAAGGGCGTGGCCTGGCTGCGGTGATATACTTTCCTGCGTTTTGATTGGCCGAGGCGGGGAACGTTGGCCGGCCTTCCCTAGTGACGTGACTCGCTGCCGTATTCTGTCTTCAGTGTGCACGTGACGGTGCTCGGAGGAGGAGGTGTATAGCGCGCTGCTCCACTACATGACTCGTAACTGGAAAACTGAAATATTATAAACTCAGCACCGGCAGACACGTGTAAAGTGATTCAGTGGTATTAGTAACTTACAAACGCTGGGATTTAACCTCGAAGTACTGAAGCGTCTAAGGATTTATTGATAATTGGGTAGTTAATTAAAAGACAGGTATCTGGTGTGAAGTGAGAAGGTTGTGTTGGGTGGTGTTGTGTGTGTGCTGCTTGTGATGCCCCGCGTGATGCTGTGACCGGTGCCGTGGAGTGCCTGGCCCCCCACGCCCCCCAGGTGAGGTGTGGCACTGTTATGGTGGTTGTGGTAGTAGTTGTAGTAGTAGTAGTAGTTGTTGTAATGGTTGTGGTGATGGTATTCAATGTGATGTATTAATTTTCCCCCCTCTCTCCTCATTCTCCACATCACCATTTCTTCCCCTTCCTCTCTCTGCCTATCACCTCCTTTTCTTCCTTTCCTTCCCTCTCACTAACTCTCTCATGCCCTCCAGTGCTGCATGGTTATTCAGTAATCCACTCACAAACAGTACTTCAAGTTCCCCCACAGTGTGTAAGATGAGTTTGGTTTTTCACGAGTTTTCATGATCCCAGTGATAGTTGAAGAGCACCTGGACCATCATCACCTGGGAATGGGAGGCAGTGGAGGAGAGGCCAGGTAAGGGAAGGTGTTTTTTGTAATGGTGATATTTGCTACTGTCTTCATTCATGGTGTTATATTTTTGCTTTTATTGTTTCTTCAAGTCATTTTTTTTTTATATTGTTATTTTGTTCCTCTCTTTCCTTCTTCCTTTCTTTCTTTGTGGAGGCGTTATAGATGTGATTATTGAAGTTATATGCAAGTGAATCATGAGTCATATGTGAGAAAAATGCTGAAAGAGGTGATGAGAGAGAGAGAGAGAAAGACGGTTCTTCTTAAGGCAATCATGGGAAAAATATTAATGTGGAAACTCTACGGAGGTAACTTGCTGATGCCTTCCTCCTCCTCCTCCTCCTCCTCCTCCTCCTCCTCCTCCTCCTCCTCCTCCTCCTTCTCCTCCTCTTCCAGTAATTTCAGTAACCTCAAACGTATTTTTTATGAAATTTATTATTCTTTTCCTTTTGTTTTTATTTCTTTCTTCGACCATTTTGCGGCTGTGTGTGTGTGTGTGTGTGTGTGTGTGTGTGTGTGTGTGTGTGTGTGTGTGTGTGTGTGTGTGTGTGTTTTGTCATCCTCTATTCCTGTTTACCTTCCACTTTCCTCCCTCTCTCCCCCTCTCAGTGTTTCTTCTTTCCCTCTTGAGAGAGAGAGAGAGAGAGAGAGAGAGAGAGAGAGAGAGAGAGAGAGAGAGAGAGAGAGAGAGAGAGAGAGAGAGAGAGAGAGAGAGAGAGGTGAACTTTGATCCCTATTAGGTACCGGTCGTGAGATGGCTGTCCCTACCTGCCCCTGTGTGTGTGTGTGTGTGTGTGAGAGAGAGAGAGAGAGAGAGAGAGAGAGAGAGAGAGAGAGAATTTATCCTCATCGTCATCCTTCTTTTCTTCATCTTACTATCTTTCTCGTAACCTTTTTCTCCCTCCTCCTCCTCCTCCTCCTCCTCCTCCTCCTCCTCCTCCTCCTCCTCCTCTCGTCACTCACAGTTTCCCTCTATTGTTACCTCCGACAAGGGAGAGCAAGAGGGAGGAGGAAAAAGTTAAGTGTCATGTGTACCTTCGTGTGTGTGTGTGTGTGTGTGTGTGTGTGTGTGTGTGTGTGTGTGTGTGCGTCCTGTGGCAGTAACTATTTTTTTTTCTTTTTTCTTTTTTTCATTTTTTTTCTTCTACTTACTAACATGTTTGGATTTCATTTCGATTATTTGGAATGATAATTATTTTTCTGGTGTGTTTTTGTTTTGCTTTGAATTTTCCATGCACTGTTTTCCATTTTCTTTGTTGTTGTTGTTTTCGTTGCGTTATGTCTTTCTGTCTGTCTGTCTGTATCTATGAAATGATCTATCTGTATATATGTCTGTCTATCCATGTATCTATCTATCTATTTCTCTTTCTCCACTTGTATATATACCTCTCTGTCTTTATCTTGTATGTATGGTGAAATGTATTGTGTGTGAGAGAGAGAGAGAGAGAGAGAGAGAGAGAGAGAGAGAGAGAGAGAGAGAGAGAGAGAGAGAGAAAAGCACACTCAACAATATTATAACATTCTGCACTGAAACGCCACAAATGAATATGTAAAAGTGAGGTTCTTAAAAATTTCTCTCCTTCTTTTTATATATTTTTTTCCTCCTCCACTCTGCTTGTCTGTTTCTCTTGCCTTGGAGTGACACTTTGAAGTTTCCCCTTATTTGCTTTGTGGGGAGGAAAGTGTGTTTGTCCTCCACTTAACTGTGTGTGTGTGTGTGTGTGTGTGTGTGTGTGTGTGTGTGTGTGTGTGTGTGTGTGTGTGTTGCATTGAGTTGGAGAAAGTGAAGGATGGAATAATACATACGTAGCGTGAGAAACTATTAATGCTCTCTCTCTCTCTCTCTCTCTCTCTCTCTCTCTCTCTCTCTCTCTCTCTCTCTCTCTCTCTCTCTCTCTCTCTCTCTTTTCTCTTCTTTTCTTTTTTTCTCGTCTTTTCTCTTCTCTTCTGATCTCTCCCTCTTCATTTTATATCTTCTTGTTCCCATGATACCATATGCATCCTCCTCCTCCTTCTCCTCCTCCTCCTCCTCCTCCTCCTCCTCCTCCTCCTCCTCCTCCTCAAAGCGGCCTTCTGTCTGGAGGTCAATCAGATGACCTGTGAAGGGCAGCCGTCCATCATATCCTTATCATTTCTTCCTCCTCCTCCTCCTCCTCCTCCTCCTCCTCCTCCTCCTCCTCCTCCTCCTCCTCCTCCTCCAACCACCGTCACCACACCCTATCATTCCCTTCCTTCTCTCTTCTCTCACTCTCATTCCTCCTCTCCTCTCCTCCCCTCTCCACATTTTTCTTCCTCTCTCCTCTCCCTCTTTCTATTCTAGGCCTATTCTTCTTCCTCTTCCTCTTCCCTTCCCTTTCCAGATCGCTGCTCTCTCCCTCCCTCCCTCCCTCTCACTTTTTTTTGTTTTTCTTAAGTGAGAGTTGATAAGATATATGAAAAAGGTTAGGTTACGTTGTTTTATTAAAGGTGTGTTGTGTTTTTATTTGTAGTATATGTCTACTACTACTACTACTACTACTACTACTACTACTACTACTACTACTACTACTACTACTACTACTACTACTGCTATATTCGAGGATGGTGTTAATATCTCAGTCTGTCATGAATAAAATGCTCATAGAAAATGTAGATTATTATTATTTTTATTATTATTTGTTTATTTATTTATTTATAACTTTCATTTTCATGCAAAGTATGCTTAATTTTTGTATTTTCTTTTCTTATTACATTCTTACTGATATAGATTTGTTGTTGTTGTTGTTGTTGTTGTTGTTGATGTGAGAGGAAAATGAAAGTTATGATGAGTAATGTCCTCTCTCTCTCTCTCTCTCTCTCTCTCTCTCTCTCTCTCTCTCTCTCTCTCTCTCTCTCTCTCTCTCTCTCTCTCTCTCTCTCATTGAGATAAGAGATTATGCTTAACGACCACTCTTTGTTTGTCTGTCTTTTGTCTGCTTATCTCTCTCTCTCTCTCTCTCTCTCTCTCTCTCTCTCTCTCTCTCTCTCTCTCTCTCTCTCTCTCTCTCTCTCTCTCTCTCTCTCTCTCTCTTAACTTGCTTTAGAGAGAGAGAGAGAGAGAGACAGACACAGAGAGAGAGAGAGAGAGAGAGAGACAGTAGGATAAGATGGTAGGGAAGTGGAGAGGCACGAGGAAAGGTTAAAATTTGAGGGAACTTAGAGAGTAAAGTGAGTGGGGACTGGTGTGAAGGGGCAGAGAGAAATGGAAGGGGAGGGGGAAGAAAAATGGCAAAGGGGGAGGGAAGAGAACAGGTAAAAGGGAAAAAATGTACCTGTGAAAGGCTCATTTACCTGCGGGACTGAACAGGTAATGAGCCTGAGTGACGGCAGGTGACCAGAGAGAGAGAGAGAGAGAGAGAGAGAGAGAGAGAGAGAGAGAGAGAGAGAGAGAGAGCTAGAGAGATTTTGGTTACATGGTAATTACTGTAAAAATGATAAGATGTATTTAGTATTAATAGTAGTAGCAATAGTAGTAGTAGTAGTAGTAGTAGTAGCAGTAGTAACAGTAGTAACAGTAGTAGTAGTAGCAGCAGCAGTAGCAAATACCGAAATTCCTCTCTCTCTCTCTCTCTCTCTCTCTCTCTCTCTCTCTCTCTCTCTCTCTCTCTCTCTCTCTCTCTCTCTCTCTCTCTCTCTCTCTCTCTCTCTCCATTCCTTCCTTCCTCGTTCCTTCCCTGTTTATCGTAGTTCTTTACCGCGCTCCTCCCTCCCTCCCTCCCTACCTCCCTCCCTCCCTCCCTCCCTCCCTCCCTCCCTCCCTCCATTAATTCCCGGGTGCATGCCAGGCTTAATGGTCGCTAATGGTCCCCGCCCCTTGCATCTTAATGGAGAGTGGGAAGGGGAGGGGAAGGGGAAAGGTTTGAATAATTGTTTAGACTCGTAATGTGATTTTCTTTGCCACTAAATCCAGGTGATAATTGTGAGTTTTATCTTGTTTGTTTATTTATTTGTTTGTTTGTTTGTTTGTTTGTGTGATCGTGTTTTATTTTGTTTCGTTTAATTTGCTAAGGATGGATTTTTTTACTTTTTTTCTTATTTTGTGTTTTTTTCTGATAGGTTTGATTTGTTACAACTTTCTTTTTCTCTTTTTTTCTTTCTCGTCTCTTTGTGGTTTAGATTGAAGATTTATTTACTTTTTTTCTCTATTTAGTGATTTTTTCCTTGAGTTGTGATTTCTTGTAACTCTCTCCCTCCCTCTCTCTCTCTCTCTCTCTCTCTCTCTCTCTCTCTCTCTCTCTCTCTCTCTCTCTCTCTCTCTCTCTCTCTCTCTCTCTCTCTCTCTCTCTCTCTCTCTCTCTCTCTCTCTCTCTCTCTCTCTCTCTTGGGAATCAGTCTCAACTACTCCTGTTTTCAATTCTTTCCCTGGTGTAGTAAACAAACCCGTTCCTTTGTAGCAAGCACGGGGCCCCTTCCTTCCTTCCTTCCTTCCTTCCTTCCTTCCTTCCTTCCCTCCTTTTACCCTTCCACGGTGATACAATGCAACCTTCCTTCCTGCCATTCTTCCCTCGCCTCACTCCATTCTGTTCCCGCTGCATACATGGCGTTCACCCGCTCCTAGGAATGGTGTCAGAACGTGTTGTGATTGACGTGTTTATAGAGTAGAAGTTAATGCGGTTAGTGAAGTTTTTTTTGTGGTAATCTTTTCATTGATAATCGTTACGTGTTTTCATGATTACCTCTTTTTTTTTATTTATTTATTTTTTTTTGTAGACCTATGTATAAGAATCGGATATTTTTTTGTTTATTTATTTATTTATTTTTATTTTTTGGGTTAACTTTCAGCGCTAAATATTTTCTTTTTATAATCACTATTTTTGTCGAAGCCCATACAGGAAATTCATGATGAGTTTTGTGGGAAAATATTGAAAGAAAAAAAAAAAAGACATGACTCCTTCACTAACACAGTCTCTTTCCGTCTCTACTTCGGATTCCATTAATAGATTCAAGACACTTCCCCGGAGACTGGCACCTTCAGAGGGCCCTTTCTCAGCTTTTTTTTATTTTTACTTTTTTATTACGCAAAACACTGTTGAAAACCTCAATATTTTCCACTAGAACATAAAACCCTTTGGACTCTGAACAGAATTATTTTAAATCCTATAGAAACCATGTCAGATTACCGTGAATATTTTTTTTTACCGCTGAGAACACCGCTGAGAACACATTACGAAAACTGACGAAAACCCCAATTATATATTTCCGTTAGAACCTAAAAAAAAAAAAAAAAAAAAAAAAAACTTGGACTCAGCATTATTTTCAAAGGCCACAAAAATTATTAATCAGATTACCATACATATTTTTAACCACTGAAAATGTTGATGACTCCTGCAACAAACACTGGAATTACGAAAACTTATGAAAACCTTAATTATCTCCACAAGAACCTGTTGAGGGTAATGAAGACGAGGGAATTATAACACTGAGGCTTTTGGTAATACAGAAAATACAGAACCTTTTTATGTCCCCCCCCATTGCTCCGCCATTTTGCCTGCCTTCATTCTGGGCCTGATAAGCTTTGGCAGTGATGATTTGTCTTGAGAGAGAGAGAGAGAGAGAGAGAGCGAGAGAGAGAGAGAGAGAGAGAGAGAGAGAGAGAGAGATAGGCCTAGGCAGGTTACGAGGATATGCAATTTACGTGTTTCTTTTTTTTATGGTGGTGGTAGGACTCTCTCTCTCTCTCTCTCTCTCTCTCTCTCTCTCTCTCTCTCTCTCTCTCTCTCTCTCTCTCTCTCTCTCTCTCTCTCTCTCTCTTCGTTATAGCCATTCTTTCCTTATACCTTCTTTTCCCCTTCCTTTCTTCCTTCTTTCCTTCTTCCTTATTATCTTTCTTTCCTTTCTTTCGTATTTATTCTTCGTCTCTTCACTCCTCTCCTTCCTTCCCCTCTTTTTTCTACTCCAAATTCCATCTCCCTTGTTTTCTCTCATTTCTCTCCTCACTGTTTTTCCCTGTACTCCCTTCCCTCCCCTCTCCCACTCATTCCCTCCTCTTCCCTCCCTTTCCCTCCCCATTCCCTTCTTTCTCCCCATTTCCTCCCCTTCCCTTCCCTCCTTTCCCCTTCCCTTCACTATCTTTCTCCCCCCATCCCTCCCAGCCTCCTCCTTCACTCCCCTTCCCTTCTCTCCCCTCCCCTCCCTTCCCTTCCCTTAACTGACGGCTCCCACTCCCTCCCCCTTCGCTCCCCTTCCCTCCCCCTCCCAGCCATCAGCCTGCGCGCTTCCTAACAGGCTGTGTTGAGGGATCTGGGGTTATCTCGCCCTAATTAGCCAACACAATGAGGAATAATTAGGGATAAGAAGCCGCCGCTGGACCCCACAAGGCAGAGGAGGAGGAGGAGGAGGAGGAGGAGGAGGAGGCTAAACTAGGAAAAAGGGGAGAGCAGGAGGGAGAAGATGGGGTGATGGGCCTACTTCTCTCTCTCTCTCTCTCTCTCTCTCTCTCTCTCTCTCTCTCTCTCTCTCTCTCTCTCTCTCCCATTACCTTAAAAGCAGGACAAGAGAAGGAGATAGGAAGACTGGCTGGTTATTCTCCTTTTTAATGTATATATATTGTTTTTTTTATCTAAGGAGTTGTGTGGAAGTGTTTCTCTCTCTCTCTCTCTCTCTCTCTCTCTCTCTCTCTCTCTCTCTCTCTCTCTCTCTCTCTCTCTCTCTCTCTAGTCCTCAGGTTGCTCCATTGATTACAGTAATTAGGTAATGGCCATCGTTTGTCTCCTCCTCCTCCTCCTCCTCCTCCTCCTCCTCCTCCTCCTCCTCCTCCTCCTCCTCCTCCTCCTCCTCCTCCTCCTCCTCCAGGTAACAGGCGCGATTGTAGCCGACAGTAAAATTCCTCTTTCTCACATCCCCAGAGAGAGACCCCAGAGAGAGAGAGAGAGAGAGAGAGAGAGAGGGGGGGTTCCTACTAGAGAGAGAGAGGGGGGTTCCAGTACGACACAGAACGACCCTTCCAAAAATAGTAGCTAATGGTTGAATTGCCCTTTTTTGGCAGCCAGTCTCAAGGAACCTGTTTGTGGGTTTCCTTATTTTCATTTTTATCTTTATTGGTCGTAAGGAATTTCTGGAAACGTGTGTGTGTGTGTGTGTGTGTGTGTGTGTGTGTGTGTGTGTGTGTGTGTGTGTGTGTAGAGTCACGTTTTATCTGTTTCGTCATTATTTTTCTATACATTCTCTCTCTCTCTCTCTCTCTCTCTCTCTCTCTCTCTCTCTCTCTCTCTCTCTCTCTCTCTCTCTCTCTCTCTCTCTCTCTCTCTCTCTCTCTCTCTCCACATGTTATTCATCGTTCATTAATATTTTTCTTCTCAATTTTTTTTATACGTCTGGAAGGTTAATCTAGTTAGTGGCGAAGGGAAGGGGAGGGAAGGGAGGAGAATTGACGGGCTGGAGGTAATGGGAGAAAAGAGAGAGGGGAAAAAAAATCAATTAAAACGTTCCAGCAAGTCACTGAAGTTATTGAGGGCACGATCTGGTGGTGATGGTGGTGATGGTGGTGATGGTGATGGTGATGGTGGTGGTGATGGTGCTAGTGATAAACATTCTTTCATTATTTTGTATTACCGTTAACGTGAGTGTTTTGTATATCAAGGAATTAACTTTGAATTACGTAATATTTTAAAGATTGGCACATAGGAAAAATAAGACAGGGTGTAAGAATATTAGCTTAGATTGGAGTTAGATTAGGTTAAGTTAAGAGAAAGTTAGGTTAGGTTAGGTTAGGTTAAGTTAAGTTAAGAGAAAGTTAGGTTAGGTTAGGTTAGGTTAAGCTAGGTTAGGTTAGGTTAGGTTAAGTTAGGTTAGGTTAGGTTAAGTTAGGTTAGGTTAAGTTAGGTTAGGTTAGGTTAGGTTAAGTTAGGTTAGGTTAAGTTAGGTTAGGTTAAGTTAGGTTAGGTTAGGTTAAGTTAGGTTAGGTTAGGTTAAGTTAGGTTAGGTTAAGTTAGGTTAGGTTAGGTTAAGTTAGGTTAGGTTAGGTTAAGTTAGGTTAGGTTAGGTTAGGTTAGGTTAAGTTAGGTTAGGTTAGGTTAAGTTACTTGCAAATGGATTGTGTTTATATATAATTGGTTAGGTTAGGTTAGGTTAAGTTATTTGCAAATGAGTTAGATCTATATGTAATTGTTAGGTTAGGTTAGATTACTTGCAAATGAGTTAGGTTTATATGTAATTGTTTCACGTCACTGTAACGTTAACTGTTAGACAGACGAAAGGGAAAAAAAAAGTCATTCACAATCACAAACCAGATTTATAAAGATAATTATAACAGTACCTTAATTACCATTAGTAGCAATAATAGTAGTGGTAGTAGTAGTAGTAGTAGTAGTAGTAGTAGTAGTAGTAGTAGTAGTAAAAGTACATGTAGCTATAATGATGACGTTAATATAATGAATAGTAATAATAACAATAATAATGATAATGATAAGAATAGTAATGATAACAAATAAGAACTCAACAATAACAAAAAAGAAAAAAAAAACATAAAAACCGTCAAAAAAAATATTATAACACCTGTTTTTCATTTTGTAGGTCAAGTGACAGCAAAATTTCTCTCATCAGGGTAACCTTCACCCACCGCGAGGAACAATTTATCATTAGGTTACAACAAAAGAACAATGGAAAGGGAGGGGAAGGAGAGCGAGAGGGGCGGAAAGGAGAAGGAGTGATAGAGTGACGGGAGGGAAAGATGGGTAAGGATGGAGAAAGATTAGGAGGAAAAAAACAAAATAAAACAGGGACGGGATGAGAGATTGAGAGAAAAAAAAGGATAGGAAGGAGGAGGTTGAGTTTAAATAGAGAGGGAATTGTATAGTGGGGGAAAAGTAGGAATAGAAAAGGAGGAAATTAAGTTTAAACAAGGAGGGGATAAAATTTTGAGGGAAAAGTAAGGATAGAAAAGGGAAAGGAGAAGTTTAAGGGTTTTTGTAAGGGAAAAACGGCATAAGTGACTTTTTATGGG
>NC_087174.1:3502500-3530000 GCF_035594125.1 Scylla paramamosain
TCCTCCTCCTCCTCCTCCTCCTCCTCCTCCTCCTCCTCCTCCTCCTCCTCCTCCTCCTCCTCCTCCTCCTCCTCTTCCTCCTTCACTGCCTCACCATTCCTTTTTCCTCTCTTCCATCCATCCATCCACTTAACCCCTTCACTTTCCCTCCCTCTTCCCTCTCTTCCCTCTTCCCTTCCTTTACTTATTCCTACCTCCTCTCTTCTCTTCTCCTTGTACCTCCGTCTCTCTTCCCTCTTACCCTGTCACTCTAATCTCCCATCTCCCCTCTGCTCCTCTTCTCCTGTCCACCCCCACCCCCCTGCCCCCCTCCTTGCCTCCCCATGCCACGCCTAACCGCAACACGCACCCAGGCCTTCCCCCTTCCCCTCCCATCCCCTCCCACAACTCAGTGGGGGAGGAAGGGGAGTGGGAGAGAGGAGAGGGAGACAGGCTATGTTACCCTAAAAAGTTAAACCACACGCACACGCAAGCGGTTTTTATTATTATTATTATTATTATTATTATTATTATTATTATTATTATTATTATTATTATTATTATTATCATTATTATTATTGTATATTATCACTTTATAATTTATCTTTACAGCAGTTTCTTATTTTCTTCTTTCTTCTTTCTTCTTTTTTTCTTCTTATTTTACTTACTCGCATTTTTTTTTTTATTGTGAAGATAGTAGTGTAGATAATGATGGTGGTGGTGGTGACGGTGCACACGTACACAGCTGTGGTGATGCTGCTGTCATGGTAGTGATGGTGATGATAGTGGGTGCAGGTGGAGGTGTCACGGATGTGGTGGTGGTGATGGTGATAGTTCGTCACGGACTTTGCTTTGGTGATGGTGATGGTGGTGGTGGTGGTGGTGTGTGCTTGTAATAGTGATGGTAGTGGTGTTTACTGGTGGTGGTGGTTGGTGGTGGTGGTGGTGGTGGTGGTGATTGCAGCAGTGTGGTGGTGGAGCTTGTGACAGAGTATGATGGTGGTGGTGGTGGTGGAGGTGGTGGTGGTGGTGATGGTAGTGGAGGTGGTGGTGGTGGTGATGGTGGTGGTGGTTGTGGTGATGGTGGTGCTTGCCCTCACACAGGGGTTTGTTCTTCACCTTCCCTACCACAGGAATCTTGGGCGTCCATCCCTTCCCTCTCTCCCTCCCTCCCTTTCTCCCTTCCCTCCTTTCTACCTCCCTTCGTCCTTTCACCCTCTCTTTCCATCCTTTGAAACCGTGAAAACTCTCTCTCTCTCTCTCTCTCTCTCTCTCTCTCTCTCTCTCTCTCTCTCTCTCTCTCTCTCTCTCTCTCTCTCTCTCTCTCTCTCTCTCTCTCTCTCTCTCTCTCTCTCTCTCTCTCTCTCTTTATGGCCTCTCATTATAATTACAAGTCACTCCTTTCATTACTGTCCGCCTGCCATTAATTTATTCTGCCTTCCGCTTTCTCTCTTTTTCTCCTTCCTTTCCTCTCTGCTTTCTCTTCCATTTTTTGTGTGTGTATTTTTTAGCTCTTGTTCTTAAAATTGTTGTTGTTGTTGTTGTTGTTCATCATTATCATTGTTATCATTAGTTTTTTTTGCTTTTATCGGTCTTGCTGCTATTGTTGTTGCTGTCTTCTTCTTCTTGTTCTTCTTGTTCTTGTTCTTGTTCTTGTTCTTGTTCTTCTTCTCCTATCTTTTTTTGCCTCTTCCACTTCCCTTCTTTGTATCTGTATAATGCTTCCTTGTTTGTTTGACTGCTTTAATTTTCGACTTCCATCTTGTAGTAGTAGTAGTAGTAGTAGTAGTAGTAGTAGTGATAATAGCAACAACAAGAGTAACAGAACATCACTAACAGTCACTATCACCATCAGTATCATACCTCATTACCATGCACGCCCCTAAGTATGGAGGGGAAAGATCACAACGTCACACTCCGTCACAATAACAGCGTAAGACAGGGTGGTCCATCTTGCCCTGTGTCCCGCGGCGCTCCTGTGGTCCGGGTGGAGGCGCGCTGTGGCTGTGTGGCCCGCGAGTCGTTACCTTCAGTGATTACGGGAGCGAGATGCGGGTGAAGAAATGACACGGGCAGTAAATGTTAGAATAAATGATGGAAGTGAGGTAGGGAGATAGATAACTAGGTGAGGCTGAACAAATGAGTGAGTTAGAATAGATGAGTAGAAAAGGTGAGCAGAATTTCTAGTGAGGTAAAATAATTGACGTAGAGAAGGTGGAGTGAATGACATGAGTAAGACAGACTAAATGATGAGAGAGAGAGAGAGAGAGAGAGAGAGAGAGAGAGAGAGAGAGAGAGAGAGAGAGAGAGAGAGAGAGAGAGAGAGAGAGAGTGAGAAGAGTAATAAAGAAGGGGATTATTTACGTGAGTGAGAGAAATTAATGATGATCTGAACTAAAAAAAAGAACTGTAAATGAAAAATTAAAAAAAAATGACATACAAAAAACACAAGAAGGAATTACATGAATGAGCGAAAAAAAATATAAAAATAGGGACTAGAAATTAAGAAAAAAAAGAAAACAAAAAGATAAGTAAATAATGTAGATAAAATAGAGAAAATAAAGATATAAGAAAGAGGGAGAGAGAGGGAGCGAAAGAGAGACAGAGAGAGAGAGGAAAAGAAGGGTTAGGGGAAGTGTATAATGGCGTCTTATCCATCTTCATTATCACCCTCATTATCACCTTCATTAAAAAGCCACTTAACCCCGAGCCTCCACCTCATCGTCTCCATAAACAAGGGAATTACAAGGAGCATCCCAAGATTCCATTAATTTGCCGAACACGACTTGAATCTCTTATGTGGAATCGAATATCAGCACTTTTTTTTTTTTTTTTTTTTAGTTTTTCTTTATTTTTTTCGTGGTAGCATTTTCTTTTTATGGGAGCGAATCTTATGTTTTTTTTTTCTTTTTTTCTTTTCTTTCTTTCTTACTCGTTCATTCATTTTTTTTATGTGTAGTTTTCTCATTCATTCGTTAATTCATTTTTTTTCCTTTCTTTTCTTTCTTTCTGTCATTCCTTCATCCATTTTTATTCTTTGCTTTCTTATTTCTTTAACTGATCCTCTCATTCATTTTGTCACTCGTTCATCCATTCTTTCTCTCCTTCCTTCCTTCCTTCCTTCCTTTCTTCCTTCCTTCTTCCTTTCTTTGACTCGTCCTTTCATTCACTCACTCATTCATTCATCCATTCATTGTTTTTTTCCTCCTTTCTTTCTTTCTATCAACTTCCTTCTAATCTACTATTGACGAGCACATTACATATTTTTGTCCATATGTCACTGTTAGTCTTTTATATCCAACCTTCATATCTTTCCCCTCTTCCCTCTTACCAAGCAAAAAGAAACAAAGAAAATAGAAAATAATAATCACCTCTTTTTTACACGTGTTTTTTTTTCCCCTTCACGTATCTTCGCCAGGTAAATTAATGGGTGACCTTGGCGTTTACCTGTCGTTAGTGGGGCGCGTCTGTATGGTAATGGGTGGTGATGGTGGTGGTGATATAGGGGCAGTGTGCTGGGAACGGGTTTGGTTGTGATGGTGGTGATGCTTCGTTGGTTACCTTCATTGTTGTTATTGTTATTTTGTTTATCTTTTTTTCTAATTCGCTTTTTTTTCTTTTTTTTTAGGGGGTCACTTTTTTATTTATTTTTGTTTCATTGTTTTTTTTATATTTTTTGTTGTTGTGATGTTTATTAGAATTTGTTTTGCTTTTGTGTCATTTAGAGCTACTACTACTACTACTACTACAACTACTACTACTACTACTACTACTGCTACTATTACTACCTTTTTCATTGGAACTTAGAAGATAGAAACAAGCAAACTTATATGCAAAAGAAAAATATATGTATAATACATATTAAAAAAGAACTTTGGGTGTAGTAGGAACTCTACAATCCACACACACACACACACACACACACACACACACACACACACACACACACACACACACACACACACACACACACACACACACACACACCATAACTGAAGATCGATAAAGATTAGACCGGAATGCGTAGAAGAGGATAGCGATGGTCCACCCTTTGGCGATAGTAGAGATAGAGGAAGTGTGGGCCTCTCTCTCTCTCTCTCTCTCTCTCTCTCTCTCTCTCTCTCTCTCTCTCTCTCTCTCTCTCTCTCTCTCGAGGGGGTGGGGTGTCTGACGGTGATAAAAAAATTTTGTGACGCGAACGATGTGTGTGCGTGAGAGAGAGAGAGAGAGAGAGAGAGAGAGAGAGAGAGAGAGAGAGAGAGAGAGAGAGAGAGAGAGAGAGAGAGAGAGAGAGAGAGAGAGAGAGAGAGAGTACGCAAACAATAAAAAATCACATAAATGTCTTGATTTTCTATTGTTATGCTCAAAAATAGCGTTAATTTCATACTAAATAAAAAAACGAATAAATGTGGCAGAGAGAGAGAGAGAGAGAGAGAGAGAGAGAGAGAGAGAGAGAGAGAGAGAGAGAGAGGTGAGTGGGTAAGTTTTCTTAATTCTAACCCGCGGGGAAAAATGAAAGATAACATCAGGTTCCCAACACGAGGAAAGCGATGATTGTGTGACGATGTCTTGATCAGGAGGGAAGGATGAGGTGGCGGGGAGGTGAGAGGATAGAGGAGGAGATAAGGCGAGGAATCAGGATTGTTAAAAGCACGGGTGAAAGTCTTGGAGGCTCTGAAGGAGAAGAGATAGAAAGAGACAGACAGAGAGGAAGGGAAAGAAAGAAAAGAAAACGAAGCAGTCCTGTGGAGGGATAGGGAAGATGATGGAAAAAGTAAAAGGAGGATTGGAGAGAGAAAGAATGGTGTAGATTGGGAGAATTTGAGGATGATTGAAGAGTGGAGGGTTGAAGTAAGTGAGAGAAAGGAAGAAGTAAAGGATGGCGAGATAGAGAGTTAGAAGAGAAATGAAGAATGGAAGATTATAAAGAAACAGAGGAGAGATAAAGAGAGAGAGTTAAAGAGGGGTGAAGAGTAAAGATGAAGAAAATTAAATAAACAGAATAAAGGGTGGAATATATCTGAATATATCTATAGGATGTGCAAAAGAAAACCGATAATAGTGAAAATGTTATAATGAGAGAGAGAGAGAGAGAGAGAGAGAGAGAGAGAGAGAGAGAGAGAGAGAGAGAGAGAGAGAGAGAGAGAGAGAGAGAGAGAGAGTTCAGTTTGGTTGCGATCTTTTCCCCATTGTGTAAAAGAAGGAAGTTGAAGAGAACACACACACACACACACACACACACACACACACACACACACACACACACACACACAGCCACAAAGCCACTGTTTCTGCTTGGGTAGCCCGCTGGGTGGCCGTGGGTTATGAGGCTGAAATAGGGTAAGGAAGCAGAGGGCAGTGGGTGACCGTGGGCGGGGTGGGCAGTGGGTGGGGGCGTCTGTACGGTGGTGCGGTGCTTGGGGCGTGGGCGGAGTGGGGGAAGAGGTGGGATTATTCAAATTTTCATCATGTTTTTCCATATTTTTTTGTTTTTATTCTTTATTTTCATGTTATCTTCGTTCCTCTTTATTTCCATTTGTCTTCTTATTCTTCCCTTTCTTTTCCCTGTGTCAGTAGCTCATTCTTCCAGTCTTGAAATACTTCCCTTTTGTCTTCCTTTCCTTCCATCTTTCCTTCCTTCCTTCCTTTCACCTTACCCTCCATTCTCTTCCATCCTTCCTTCATCCCTGTGTTTCTTTTCTCCTTCCCTCTCTCCTTCCCCTCCTCCCTCTTCTTCAGCGTCCCTAAAACTGACCTTTCCTGTCTAAAAGCGACCACTAACCTACCTAACCATACCTTACCTCCCTTCCTCCCTTCCCTCCCTCCTTCCCTCCCTCCGCCTCTCCTTCTCTCCCTCCCAAGCAGTTAGTATTGGCCAAGAATCACGTTTGAAATCTAGAGAAAGTGCACTTCTATCTCGTCTTACGATCATAATGAAGATGTGACGACTGAATTTGCGAAGGGAGGAGGAGGAGGAGGAGGAGGAGGAGGAGGAGGAGGAGGATGGGAAGACACAATGAAGAGGAAGAAGAATGTGTGGTGGTAATGGTGAAGAGGGAGTGGAGTGGAGTGGAGTGGAATGGAAGTAGCGACGGTCGTCACTCACACACACACACACACACACACACACACACACACACACACACACACACACACACACACACACACACACACACACACACACACACTAATAACAACAAGTAATGATAATAATAATAGTCTAATTTTCACCCATAAGCAAAGGCAACTTAAAACAATACATTCACTTTATATAACAAACATTATGGAAACAAATAATATCGATACAAATAAAACTAACAATAAAAGTAACTTGAATGATACAAACACTTAAATAAATATATGCAAATCTATAAACACGTACATCAATAAGTTATGCATCATCGCTTTACTAATCATTATTACTTTGACTTCCCCAGGTGAGTGTTCCGGGAGAGTTCGTTGACGTCACCTGTGCAATTACCTGAGCGTCTGACGTAAGTACCTTGGAGTTTCGTCATTACTGATCCGTCTTCCATCCTTCATCCTTCCCTTCATTTTCCCTTTCCACAGTTATCCTCTCACTTTATTCTTTATTCCTTCTATCCTTCCACAGTTTATCCGTTTCCCTTCTCATATCCTTTTATTTTACCCTTCTCTTTTCATCCCATTACCCTTTCCCTCAAAACCATCCCTTTACACCTCCTTCCCTTCACCCCTTCAATCTCACAAGCATCTCTCCCTCTCATTTCCATCTCCCGTAAGCGTTTCCTTGTAAGTCCACTCTCTTCTCTCGTGTTCCCTTTGTAAACCAACACTGTAATTGAGTCTTGGTACCCTCCCTCCTTCTCTCTCTCTCTCTCCTTGTTAAGTAATGTATGAGGGGGGTAAGGGTGAATTATAAGGGTAACCAGTCCTACCCCTTAGGCTCTCGGTAGGCTGGGCTTCTCTATAGGCCTATGGAGTACTTCTTATAGGCTCCCCACTTGTCTGGATTGTTATATATTGGGTTTTTTATATGCAAGGTGATTTACGTCTTGATTTCTCGTTATTATCATGTTGTAATTTAGTGTTTTGATGCGTTTTTTAATCGTAGGATGAAGGACGGCTGTGGTGAATTAGGTATAGTGATTAATAATGATGAATAATGATTAAGGTGGAGGGTGTAATGAGAACGTAATGAAAAATGAAGAATAGGTAGATGTTTGCCTTGTTTATATGTGATAGTGTGTGTGTGTGTGTGTGTGTGTGCGTGTGTGTGTGTGTGTGTGTGTTTGAAATTAACTATGTTGGGGAATAATGATGAATGGCGGTGAGGAATATAATGAAATGGTAATGAATAACAGCAAGACGTTATCATGTTTAGTGTGTGTGGTGTGATCTCTTGCCTCGTTATTGTTTCCTTTATCGTGTATCAGAAGCGGTGATGGATAATGATGAGGAATGATAAAAGGGAAGGAATGGTTATAGGAAAACGATGGAAAATAATGAACGGGCAGTCTTTACCATGCTTATAATTCTTTAGTATGATTCATTTGTTGCCATTATTTAGTTTAACGTATGTCGAAGATAAGGATAAGCAATAATTTGATAATGATGAAGATGAATAACGCAACAAGATAATGAAAAAAATAAATATGTCGTATGATTTTCTTATTGCCATCTGTCTTCACGTAAATCAGGAATAATGACAATAGTAAATAATAACAACGATTAGGAATACAGGGAGGAAATAATAAGTGAGGAACAATAAAGACAATATTTACATGTAAGAAAACGTGAATGTTTATTTGGTATTTGCTTTTAACGTTTACCTGGCCTTATTTGGACACGTGAGGGAGCTTACCTGTTCATGGCCGTGACTGGAATGTTACCTGGAGCCACTGAGATCAATCAAGGGTTAGCATCTGTAGGGGTTTTACAGTACGTGCACCTGCTCTCTCTCTCTCTCTCTCTCTCTCTCTCTCTCTCTCTCTCTCTCTCTCTCTCTCTCTCTCTCTCTCTGTTCTTTTCCTTGCCTTTTTACCAGTTTTCTTTTTTTCTTTCTCTTTTTTTTCTTGTCTTCTCTCCAGTTTCTTTCTCCCTTCCCATTTCTATAGTTCCTACCTTATAATCTTATCCTTTTTCTTTGTCTCTCCTTCTGATCTTTCATTCTTTCATTTTTTTCTTTATTCCACCCGTTTCCTTTTCCATTACTTCTATAGTTCCATTCATTTGTTCCTCCCCTCATATATTTTAATTATGTTTTATTAATGCATTTATTTTTTTTACTTTTCTCTTCCTTCTTTTCCTATCAGGTATACAGATGCGACGCACACGTACATACAGACAGCAGACAGACAGACAGACAGTTACAGACAAACAACATAAGATTTTCAAAGTAGTAAAAAATTTATTTCCCTCTTTATAGTACGCCATATTTTCCCTCAAGTCGTCATCTTTTTGCTGCCACTGTAAATGCTTCCATAAAATCACTCGTTTTCTTTTTCGTTTTCTTTTTCTGTGGGTGTAATGTTTAATACTGTTTTTTTTTTCTTGGGGAGCCGTAAAAAAAGCACTAAAACAAAGGGAAAAGGAGGAGGAGGAGGAGGAGGAGGAGGAGGAGGATAATAGGAGGTGAAGTAGTAGTAGTAGTAGTAGTAGTAGCAGTAATTACTCTTACATATGCAGTTAACTGGGGAACATTTTTCTTAAGGATAATTAGTTCTACAAATTTTGGATACTTTAAACTAACTCTATCTATTTATGCATTTATAAGTATATTTACCCTTCTGTTTGTCTACATATCCATCTGTATATCTCATTCTATTTATACAGTACACCTACCTGTCTGTCTATCTATCTCTGTATCTCTATTAATTTATATATGTAATCTAACCTAACCTAACCTATCTATCTATGCAGTATATAATATCCATCCACCTATTTATCTACGTATCTCTTCATTTACCTGTGTAACCTAACCTAAATTAACTTAACCTAACCCAACCCCATCCAACATAACCTATCTATCTATCTATACAGTATATCTGCCTGTCTATTTGTCTATCTATCTATCTATCTGTCTTTCTCTACCCACTTATCTATTTACGTATCATTTGTCTACCTCTCTAATGAACAAATGCGAAAAAAAGGCTGAAAAAACTTTGCTACCATGACATTAATGCTTCACCTCAGCCTATATTTTTTTAGACACGCCGTCTATATCCCTCTCCCTCTCTCCCTCCACTCACTCCACTCCCTCTCTCCCAAGCTCTAGCTGACATACATACAGACACACATACTCTCTCTCTCTCCAGATGTCCCGAGGTTAGAGTGGGGGAGGTTGGAGGGACAATAAATTAAGAGTTTGGGGCAACGTGCGGGCAGGTAAGAACGGCTAGGTAATATGCCCTCCTCCTCCTCCTCCTCCTCCTCCTCCTCCTCCTCCTCCTCCTCTTCCTCCATTCAGTGACCATCCTTACTTCTATTCCTCGCTCGCTTCCTCCTTTCCTCCTTCCCTCCTCCTCCTTCTCCAGGTAGCTAGTCCTTCACCATCCCTCCCCCACCCACCTCCCGTACCAGCCTCCCTCTACCTGTCCTGTTGGTTACCTGCCTCCGGGGTTCGAATCCAGGTTCACTTTGGGTTCAATGCTGGGTGGGGTTTGCGGTTCAATTATTAGGGTTTCTGTTGATTATTATTATTTTTTTTATAGGGTTTTGTGTTTGGTTCGTTTTCTTGTTTTTTTTTTTTATCTTGTGTTTTTCCTGTGTGTGTGTGTGTGTGTGTGTGTGTTTACAGCTCGACAGTTTTATGGGCGGAAAGGTGAGAAGGAAAAAAAAATGTATATATGGAGGCGGAAGAGGGAGCGGGACGAGGAGGAGGAGGAGGAGGTGGAGGAGGACGAGGAAAAGGAGGAGGAGGTGAAGAGGTGGAGGTCGTGTTGGTGGATTGTTGGTTATTAAAAGCGAGAGAGAGAGAGAGAGAGAGAGAGAGAGAGAGAGAGAGAGAGAGAGAGAGAGAGAGAGAGAGAGAGAGAGAGAGAGAGAGAGAGAATCTAAAAATATAAATATATCAACAGGTTCTTATAATAATTCTCTCTCTCTCTCTCTCTCTCTCTCTCTCTCTCTCTCTCTCTCTCTCTCTCTCTCTCTCTCTCTCTCTCTCTCTCTCTCTCTACCCACCTTGTCCTCTGCTCTTTTACTCCTTCCCTTATTCCTTCCCTTCTCTCCCACTTCCATCTTTGCTCCTTCCCTCTCTCTTCTCCTTTCCCTTTTTCCCTTCTTGTAACATGAAACTTAACTAATTTCCTCCATTAGTCTAGGTGTGACTGGATAGCGGCGGGGAGATGGAGGAGGGAGGGAACGGAGAGGATGGAAAGAGAGAGGGAGTGGAGTGTGGGAGTGGAAGAAGGTCAGTAGCAAACACTCCACATTTTCAATTTGTTAGGCGTGGGAATTCAATCCACTCTTCTTTTTCTTTTTTTTTTTCTTTTTTTTTTTATGAGCCATGTTGCGTGTGGCCTTTTATTTATGTGTTTATTTATTTATCTATTTTGTTATTTTAGTAGTAGTAGTAGTAGTAGTAGTAGTAGCAGTAGTAGTCAGTCAAGCAGTTATGTTTATTTCTCGTATCACATATTACACAGAAAAAACAATTGAATTATAACGAAAAAAATAGACACCACAAATAAAAGATAATAGACACTCACTTCATTAAACTTGAATTACAACACGTAGTAGGAGTAGTAGTAGTAGTAGTAATAGTAGTAGTAGTAGTAGTAGTAGTAGTAGTAGTAGTTGTTGTTGTTGTTGTTGTAATTACGGCGGCTGGTGTGTTATTTCTCACAAACCTCGAGCGAAACTAAATGAGAGTTGCCCTTACTACATACAACGCCCCGTAACCTGACGCCCTCACGCCCTCACACCCTTACACTCCCACTCGCACTCCCAGCAGACCGAACACCACCAGAAAAACTCATTACCTCTACACTAGCCTGGGAAATTAGTCTTCTATTATTCTCGTATGGCTCACTAACGCCCCAAAACACTTCAAAACACTTCAGAATACTCCAAAACATCCTAAAATTCCCTTAAACACTCCAAAAACACTACTAAATAATCCAAAACACTCTTAAAATACCTTGAAAGATTCCGGAACACTTCAAAACACTCCCAAAACACTCCCAGGCACTCATACATTCCCAGGACAGCAGGAGTGGGCGTCAGAAACTTAATCCAAGGGTCCGGTATAAATATGAGAAGACGTGATGGCTTTACTGTAGGTAGTCTGGTGCTTGTTAAGTGACCGCAAGACTCTCTGTTGACATTGATACTCTCCACTAAAAGACCTGAGTGTTTTTTTTTTCTTTTTTTTATAGGGAAGCCGACCAAGAGGGAAAAAGACGAATGAAAAATGTTAAATAGATAAAATAAAAGCGTGTTTATGATGCAATTCCGCGGAAAATAATTGAGTTTAAGATTTGAGAGATATTCCAGTCTGCTCACTCTGGTGCAGTAAAAATAAGTTACACGTCATTTCATGTTACTTATTGTGTAGTGAGTGTACAGAAAACTAGATGGTGTGGTACAGTAAGCCTAGCAAGGTGAGACTCCGCTGCTGTTTGGATAGAAAATAAGGGGATGTGTTCAGAATCCCACCCACACCCCAGCCAGGCACCAGTGTGATGCAGCACCGCCACGCTAATGATGATGTGCCATTAGCATCACCATAAGGAGAGAGGTCGCTTCGTGAGGACCGCAAAGTCTGTTGTGGCCTGTGTTTCTATGTAACTCTCTCTCTCTCTCTCTCTCTCTCTCTCTCTCTCTCTCTCTCTCTCTCTCTCTCTCTCTCTCTCTCTCTCTCTCTCTCTCTCTCTCTCATACGTACTTACTAATTCATGTATTCATAGGAGTAGCAACATCGACACGTGTAAAGGAAGCAGAAGGAGGGAAAGAAGAGAATGTGCTGTGGCCATATCGATAATAGAAGCAGCGGTATTGTGCCTTATGAATAATCCTGATTCATTTGTGGTCTGGAGGAGGAGGAGGAGGAGGAGGAGGAGGAAGAGGAGGAGGAGAAGGAAGGTAATTGGAAAATGGATGAGCGTGGGACCAAAAGAAGATGTGTTTCTAATTGATATTTCTGTCCGTTTTTGGTGCGCCTGTTAACGTCTGACCTTGAAATTATTGTCGTCTCTCTCTCTCTCTCTCTCTCTCTCTCTCTCTCTCTCTCTCTCTCTCTCTCTCTCTCTCTCTCTCTCTCTCTCTCTCTCTCTCTCTCTCTCTCTCTCTCTCTCTCTCTCTCTCTCTCTCTGTCTGTGTGCGTGTGTGTGTCTATGTTGGGAGAGGTTGCGTGAAATATTGCTTTGTAAGACTGATGGTGGTGGTCGTGGTGGTGATGGTGATGAAGGCAGTGGTGATGGAGCGTGTAATGGGTCTGTGATTGATGTCTCTAGTGGTGGTGGTGATGGTGGTGGTGGCCGTGTGAGAAATGGTGAAGGTATTGTGAATGTAATGGTGGTGTAGTGTCCTTCAATGAGTGTTACAAATATCTTATACTTAAGTGATATATAAGTTCAGAGATATAGAAATTAAGTAAATGAATAGAAAAAATACAGAAGATATGACACATTGAAGAAATTATAGACACCAAGAGGGGAGTTAGTGAAGGTAAAGTAAGCAAATGCACGAAAGTAAGCAAGTGAAGGAAGATAAATGAGATGAATAAGTGAAATAAATGTATGGTAAATGAATAAGACAATAAGGCAAATGAATAACTGGCTCCGTTTTGGATTTTTCTTCCTTTTTTTCACCAAAAGTAACATTTTTTCCGTATTTCTGTGATTCTGCACTGCCGGCCACTCAAAAAAGAAGATCTATATAACCGTAAAAGAAGAAAAAAAGAAGAGGAGGGGGAGGAAAGAGAAGAAAAAAAAAAAAACTCGCCAAAGAAAGAAGGAAGGAAAAAAATCACCAACATTCCTTCATTTATCACCTTTCATCAGTACTGTCACCTTCCACACACTACTGTTCCTCCTCCTCCTCCTCCTCCTCCTCCTCCTCCTCCTCCTCCTCCTCCTCCTCCTCCTCCTTGACTAATGATCACCTTGGCCACAATCAGCACATTACCTGGACTAATAGGTAATGGTGAGCACCGCCTCGTTCCCACACCATTACTGACGCCCTAATGCCACAATAGTCCGTCGGCAGCCCCTTCCTTGCGGTCCAATCCTCTTTAATGCGACTCGATTCCTTTCTGTGTAGGTTTTGATCGTCTTGAATAGGATTGAGCTGTTGTGTGTGCTGGGTGTGATGAGGGCTAGAGTTTTGTGTGTTTGTGTGTATGTGTGTGTGTGTGTGTGTGTGTGTGTGTGTGTGTGTGTGTGTGTGTGTGTGTGTGTGTGCGCGTAGGGTTGTAAGTGGCAGGAAATCCACCTTTTGTTTAGTGTGCAGTAAATCTTTGAAAATAACCCTTGTCGTGAACTTTCTTTCCTCTTTTTCGCCCTCTTTCGCGTGTGTGTAGTGTGTGTGTGTGTGTGTGTGTCGCTCGTTTCACCTTCCTTCTCCATTCCCGCCTTACTTTGTTCTCTTTCTCTATCTAAATACTCCTCCCTCGCCTCCTTTCCTCATTCACTACTTACATTTCTCCAGCTGTGTGAGATTTCCCTTTAAAATTCGTATGTAATTCTCTTCGCTAAAATTTTCTCACTTTTTTCTTGATTCGGTTGATTGTTGATTAGATTAGTCAGAATCTTCTATTTTTCTTCCTTTTTTTTTCTTCACTTGTTTACTCTCTGTCGTTTACAGGAATATGTAATTATGTTTTTATCAATGTTTTCATCCCTTCTTATATTCTTTATTTCATTCCTTCTTTCACAAATTCATGATTGTATTTCCTTCGTTTTTGTACTTTTATTTTCCTCTCTTTTTCTTTCTCTCTTTCTTTCTTCATCCATTCCCCTTTCTTCCTTTCTTTATCTCATCCTTTCTTTCTTCATTTCATTCCTTCTTCCATCCTCTCTTTCTTTCTTTCCTTCTTTCCTTCATTTCTTCCTTAAATTCTTCAGTACACGTTTAGATCAGTTCCCTCCCTCAACCTTTCCTTCCTTGGAGTCAAAAAACACACACACACCTTTCCCCCCTCACACTTTCCTTTCAACCTGTACGTAAGCATTAGCTCCACCTGAAGGCTCCATTACCACACACCATTCCCAGGAACCGGCTTAGATTTTATTGCTACACCTACCAAATCTTCTCACACCTTCCCACGTCCTTCCCAGCCACGCCTCCTCTCTTCCCACGTCCTTCCTTCCCTTTCCTTCCCTCCAACGTATTCCTGTAGGGCGTGACCGATGCTTCCTCGACCTTGCCACTTCCAGATATCAAATGACGCTTTGTTGAACTTACACACACACACACACACACACACACACACACACACACACACACACACACACACACACACACACACAATTATTGCGTTAAATGAGACCAACGGACGCACTATAACTGTTTGTGTTGCTATGATTTTTTTTTCTTTTTTTTCTTTCTTTCTCTTTTCTTTTTTTGTTCGTGTTGTTAGTCTTTGATTGAGTGTTCGCGGCTTGGGTTTCAAATTTCTCTCTCTCTCTCTCTCTCTCTCTCTCTCTCTCTCTCTCTCTCTCTCTCTCTCTCTCTCTCTCTCTCTCTCTCTCTCTCTCTCTCTCTCAGCAATACTCTAACCACCAATTTCCATCTCTCTCTTTTCCCATCTTTTATCAAACTACTTTTTTTTCCCTTATTACCATCCTCTCCCCTTCTCTTTCCATACAACTTTGCTTTTCCTTCGTTTCTTGTTTTCCCCTATATTACCAAACCGCCATTAATTTCCCTCTTCCTTGTACTCTTTCCCTACCTATACTTTCCCTTCCCTTTCTCCTTCCATTTTCTTTTTTTTTTTTTTTTTCCTTTGTCTCTTCCTTTTCCTCTCCCCTCCCGCGCCCTTCCTCCATCCACAGCTTGAGAGAAACTGTCTTCGCGTTACTTGTTTTATCTGCTTCTCATCTGACTGGCCATTCCGTGTCTTAAGATTACGACTGTCTGATAGTTAGCTTCTGTGACTCTCTCTCTCTCTCTCTCTCTCTCTCTCTCTCTCTCTCTCTCTCTCTCTCTCTCTCTCTCTCTCTCTCTCTCTCTCTACGGTAATGATGATGGGAAGAAAATTTGGTTGCTTCTGGTTTTATTTCTCGTCCTTGTTTGTTTTGTTTGTTTGTTTGTTCGTTTTTATTTGTCTTTTTTTTTATCTTTCTTAGGTTCTTCTTCTTCTTCTTCTTCGTCTTCTCTTCCTCGTCCTCGTTCTCCTCCTCCTCCTCCTCCTCCTCTTCCTCCTCCTCCTCCTCCTCCTCCTCCTCCTCCTCCTCCTCCTCCTCCTCCTCCTCCTCCTCCTCCTCCTCCTCCTTTTACTTCTATACAACTCTATTTTGATTTATTTTTTCCATCATCTTGACCACCACCCACTTCTCTCCTCCTTTCTTCCCTCCCCTCCACCTCCTCTCCCTCTCTCTCTCCCCCACTTCTCTCCACTCTCCATGCACTCTCAACCCGACAGGAAGGACACCACATCTCTCCCTCCCTCTCTCCCTCCCTCTCTCCCTCCCTCCTTCCTCTCCCTCACTCTCTCTTCCACTCCCTTCCTTCCTCCGCCTCAGGACACTCGCTCGTCGTGGTTCCAGTCTTTTGTGAGGCGGCAAGACCAGTGGGGAACCGGTTTTTTGAGCGGGGTGGTGGTGGTGGTAGTAGTGGTGGTGGTGGTAATAATACTAGTCGTCGTAGTAGTAGTAGTAGTAGTAAGAATAATAGCAAAAGCAGCAATATTCTGTGGGTGGAGTAGTAGTAGTAGTAGTAGTAGTAGTAGCAGCAGCAGCAGCAACAGTACATTAACACTGGGAACTAGACAGGTACATCTGGGTCAAGTGGTTTATAATCACAGCAGTTGCAGTGGAGGGGAGATGTTGGTAATGGTAGCAGTAGAAGTGACGGGGGAAATGATGGAGATCGTTGTCGTGGTAGTAATAGTGGTGGTGGTAGTGGTAATAATAGCGATAATGTGGTTTTATTTACTTTCCACTTTTTTCCACACACACACACACACACACACACACCTGTTGATTGTCGTGGGAAGTTGATACAAAAAAGGTTAAATCGTAATTCCAACTTTTTCTCCATTCTCGCTTAGTTTCTCTTCATGCCGTCCTCGCGACCTGCCGTCCATCACAAGGCGGCGCTGCGCAGTGTGGTGATATCTGAAAGGTCACTGTTTTGGTGCCAGTGGGTGAGTGAACCGACCTCACCGCGTGTTATGAATTGTAATGAGTGATGTAAAGTGTATTGTTTGTGTTAGTGCAGTGGGAAAAAGTAGCTTATTGTGTTTCTACTACTACTACTACTACTACTACTACCTCAAGTAAATACATATACTAAGATTGTGATAAGACGGTAGTTGTTGTTGTTGTGTTTGTGGTGGTGGTGGTGGTGGTGGTGGTGGTGGTTAATTGTGGTACAGTGGCAAGGGTCGTGGTTGTGGTGGTTGTGGCTACGATGTTGATTGGTTTATGGCAACGATGGTAGGTATGGTGGGTTTTTTCCTTCAGAGAGAGAGAGAGAGAGAGAGAGAGAGAGAGAGAGAGAGAGAGAGAGAGAGAGAGAGAGAAAAACAAGACCTCACTTTGTTTTCCTCTCACACACTAAGCAGGAAATGTTAGGTAGGTTAATTTGTTCATTTATAAACACAACTGTACTTAACGCGCAAGCCTTCACGTGGAGTAGTAATAGTAGTAGTAGTAGTAGTAGTAGTAGTAGTAGTAGCAGTAGGAAGAGGAGGAGGAGGAGGAGGAGGAATAGAGATACAAAAAGAGGAGGAAAGATAGACACATTCTTTCCTCCACAATCCTGAGAGAGAGAGAGAGAGAGAGAGAGAGAGAGAGAGAGAGAGAGAGAGAGAGAGAGAGAGAGAGAGAGAGAGAGAGAGAGAGAGAGAATAAAAACAACACCCTTCTCTCACTCCAAACATAACTAACACACACACACACACACACACACACCTATATGCCCAAAACATTCCACACACGTTCCTTAAATTTTTTTTTTTTTCTTATTCAGCCCTTGGTATTTCGTTCCCTTTGTGCGTCGTGTGAAGGAACCAACTCTTCCACTCCATAGATGTCGCTGTACTGGAGACTTCTCGTGTATTTTGTACTGGAAGAAAAGTTGACATATTTATCTGCAAAACTCAACACGTGGAGAAAGAAAGGGATGAATAAAGGAAGGGATGAGGGAAGAAGAGGAATGAAGAGGAAGAGGAGGAAAAACGAAAGAGCAACGAAGGAGAAAATGAGAGAAGAAATGTAAAGAAGGATAAAAGATATGAGAGAGAGAGAGAGAGAGAGAGAGAGAGAGAGAGAGAGAGAGAGAGAGAGAGAGAGAGAGAGAGAGAGGTGGGGATTACGAAGCGTGGGTTGTCACTTTGTTGTTGCGGATTACTCGATTGTTATAGATAAGGGAGGGCTTCTCTCTCTCTCTCTCTCTCTCTCTCTCTCTCTCTCTCTCTCTCTCTCTCTCTCTCTCTCTCTCTCTCTCTCATTCCTCCAGTGTTTATTTTTCTTCCTTCTCCGTCATCAATCTTTCTCATCTCCTTTCATCTTCTGTTCTTTCTTCACTTCATTCATTCTTCTTCATCATCTTTCACTCCTCCTCCTCCTCCTCCTCCTCCTCCTTCTCCTCCTCCACCTCCATTCTTCCTTCTTCTCCCATTCCTCTCACCCGAAGTATCTGGTGAATTGCTTAAGTTCCCTCACGTCTTCCTGACACCCAATACATGAGAGAGAGAGAGAGAGAGAGAGAGAGAGAGAGAGAGAGAGAGAGAGAGAGAGAGAGAGAGAGAGAGAGAGAGAGAGAGGAGTGGTAGTAACTTTCTTTCATTTTTTTATATTTTCTTTATTTTCTTATTTACCTTCTTCATTGTTTATTGTTGTTTGTTTTGTTTGTTTTTCGTCTTTATTTCTTAATTAGTTTTATTGTATTTTTTTATTTCTCTTTTAGTTTAAGTTTAAAGCTTATTTATTTCTTTATTTTAAGTTGTTTTGTCGTACTTTCTTTAATCTGTTTGTTTATTTACTCATTTATTTTTCATTTCATATTGTATTCATTTATTTACAGTATCAATTGTGTGTGTGTGTGTGTGTGTGTGTGTGTGTGTGTGTGTCTGTGTGTCTGTGTGTGTGTGTGTGTCTCCGGATTAGGGAATTTTTTCTTCAGTTGTCATGTGACGGTGATGTGTGACGGAATTTGATGGTTTGATCCAAAGTGCGTTTACCTGTTACGGGAGATTATGGTGGTGGTGGTGGTGGTGATGGTGATGGTGGTGGTGGTGGTGGTGGTGGTGGTGGTATGTGTCCCCTGTTGTTTGTTTGTGAAATCCTAATGAATTTTCGCCCCTCCTCCTCCTCCTCCTCCTCCTCCTCTTCTTTTCTCAACCTTTCTCTCCCCAATATTTATCCCCGTTTTCTATGCCTATCTTGTTCATATATGTTTACTCTCTCTCTCTCTCTCTCTCTCTCTCTCTCTCTCTCTCTCTCTCTCTCTCTCTCTCTCTCTCTCTCTCTCTCTCTCTCTCTCTCTCTCTCTCTAATTGATGAATAACTCACGTGGATTACCTACCTGGCCTCCTCTCTTGGCTCACCTGTGCTAATGGACTAATGGAGTGGAGGAGAGCAGGAGGAATGACTAGGAGGAGGAGGAGGAGGAGGAGGAAGAGGAGGAGGAGGAGGGGAAAGGTCAGGAAGAAATGTGTGAGGATAAGAAAAAAAAAGCGAGAAGATTCTGGGTTTTTTCTTCTCTGAGTCAGGAACAAGAGTGAAAGAAAAGATGTAAAGAAAGTAAGGAAAGAGAAAAGAGAAGAAAAAAGAAGGAAGCAAAGACGAAGAAGAAAATCAGGCGTTTGGTGAAGATTGTGAAAATGTCTTCGAGGTTGTGAAAAGAATTAAGAGTTATGAATCATGGGAAAAATAATGGTGCTTATATTTATGTAGATTTACAAGCAGCAGGGAGGAAAAAAAGTTAAGGGCAGTTTTGGTAATGGAAGTGATAGGAATGGGTAGATGAAAGGTGAATGGTTGTTTGATAGATGATAAGTTTAATTAAGAAGTAGAGGTAAAAATGAGTAGATGAAGAGG
Source organism: Scylla paramamosain (assembly GCF_035594125.1). Classification (NCBI taxonomy): domain Eukaryota; kingdom Metazoa; phylum Arthropoda; class Malacostraca; order Decapoda; family Portunidae; genus Scylla; species Scylla paramamosain. The sequence goes on from NC_087174.1 coordinate 3,521,667, forward strand.
AAAACAGAACAGAAAGAGAGATAAAAATAAGGAGATGAAGAAATTTTGAGGGTAAGAAGAAGATGGAGAGAAGAATAAGAGGAAAAGGAGCAAATATGAAAACATGGATGAGTCAAATGAAGTGAATAATAAATAAGTGAAAAAAAAAATGAAGGAAAAGACGTGGAAGTTGAGAATGAAAATAAAAAAACAGCAAAATAAATAAAATAAGAAAAAAACAAAGTAAAGAAAACAAATCACTGAGTTTTTATGGGAATGAACAAAACAAGAACATAAATAAAAGAAAGAAAAAAAGTAGGAAAAGTAACGGAAGACAGGAAAGTAAATATGAAGAAGAAAAGAATAATGGAGAGTTTGTTGATGATTTCTTTGCTTTTCCTTTGTGTGCTTTGTGTATTTTCACACTCAGGTGGAAAGGTGTGTGTGTGTGTGTGTGTGTGTGTGTGTGTGTGTGTGTGTGTTGTGATAATCTTGTGTTTCTATCTTTCTTTTGTAATTCTTCTTCTTCTTCTTCTTCTTCTTCTTCTTCTTCTTCGAGAGAGAGAGAGAGAGAGAGAGAGAGAGAGAGATTCATATTTATTTATGTATGTGCGTGCGTGTGTGCGTGTTAAGGAGTCGTTTCGCTGTTTTACTAAAGGCCTCACTGGAAGCTGCTGAGAGAGAGAGAGAGAGAGAGAGAGAGAGAGAGAGAGAGAGAGAGAGAGAGAGAGAGAGAGAGAGAGAGAGATTTGTTTACTCTTACTTAATCTTCCCATAGTTCTCTCCTCTCTCCCTCCTCTCTCCCTCCTCCCTCCATTCTCTATTCCTCCTCTCCCCCCATCCATCTGCCTTCTCTCCCATCTCCACTTCTCATAACTATCCAATTCTCTCCCTCCCCTTTCGACTTAAGTATGGAAAAGGGGAGAAGGGAGATAAAGTAGGAAAGAAAGGGACGACTGATAAAAGAGAAGTGAATAATGAGAAATGAAAGAAATGGATGCAGAAGAGAAGAAAATAACGAAGGAAAAATAGTGAATAGGAAAAGTAAAAAGGAAATGAGAGAGAAAGAGAGAGAGAGAGAGAGAGAGAGAGAGAGAGAGAGAGAGAGAGAGAGAGAGAGAGAGAGAGAGAGAGAGAGAGATGAAAAGAGACATAGGAATAAAGGGAAAATAAAAACGAATAAATGAAAATGGGTCAAGAGAAAGAAGGAATGGGAATAAATAAGTGAACAGAGAGAAGGAAAGAATAGAGGGATAGTGACAGAAATGGATAAACGGGGAAGGAAGGGTAATGGAAGGGAAGGAAAGGGTAAATGGAAGGGAAATAGGCCTATCATGGAATTTATTTATTTTTTTTATATTTTCTTTGATGGAATGAGTTAATGGGAATGACTTAGGAATGTGTGTGAGGCATTGTCTTGTGAGAGTAGGCGTGGGGAGTGAGAGGGGAAGGATTACTCTCTCTCTCTCTCTCTCTCTCTCTCGCTCTCTCTCTCTCTCTCTCTCTCTCTCTCTCTCTCTCTCTAGTTTTATAAGAAAATAGAAGGTAGAGAGGGAGAAAAGTAAATAAAAATGGTACGAAGGTGGGGAGAAAAAGACAAGGTAAAGAAAATATAGAAAGAATAAGAAAATGTTGTGCAGTTATTCTTTATGAGTCTATTAAGTCATTGTTGTGTTTTTTTTTTTCACGTATCTTGTGGTGTTCTTGTTCTATTCTCTCTTTTTTTCTTTTTTCTTTTTTTTTACGCCATTCAACGTCTTTGTCTCAGCCTTCAATTCAGTTCATTGCAAAGTTCTTTCTTTATATATTATTTATCTACTTTTTTTTATCTGTGTGCGTAAGTTTGTTTACCTATTTATTTATTTATTTATTTATCTATCTATTTATTTGTTGTTATTTCTGTATAATGTGAAGTTCGGTAAGTTTTTCACGAATAATCTGTAGAAGGCCAACACGTCTCCTGCCTGTTCTTTCTTCTTTTATGTTCTTTTGTGTTCCCTTGTGTTATTTCTCCTTTTTTCATCTCGTTCACATCTCTTTATTTAAATATCCCTTCTTTAGTTCCTCTTTCATCCATTCCTTTTCTTTATTTTCTTATTTTCTTTCTACAAGTCCCCCCTTTTCTTTATTTTCCTTTCTCATCAATTTATTTTTCATCTTCAACCCATTACGATCTTCAGTCTCCCTTGTCTCTCCCTCCCTCCCTTCCTCCCTCCATAGTTCTTTTCTCCCTTTCATCCTCCCTCCCTCCCCTTTCATGCTTCGCCCTCTCAAGCATTTGTTTGCCTTTTAAAGATGGTTTCCAGTGGTTTGTTTACATCTGGTTCGCTTCATCCTCACCCTCTCGCTCCATCACCCTTGACGCTTCCTGCCTCACCCCTGCCCTCTCTCTCTCTCTCTCTCTCTCTCTCTCTCTCTCTCTCTCTCTCTCTCTCTCTCTCTCTCTCTCTCATACGCCACAACTTTTCCCTTCCTCTCCCACGTCCTTCCATCTCTCCTTCCCTCCCTCTCCCATTCCCTCACCCTATCACCCATCACCCCCAGCAGAGAGGCCCTCCCCCCTACCCCCAATGTCCTAAGGGAGGGGATCCTATTACTGATGTCTGGTAGGATGCTTGTCGCCCCCTTCTTCCCCCCTATCCTACCCTTTCCTCCCCTCCCCCAAGAGTCCTTCGCCGCAGTCCTTCCTCCTTCAGTCCCTCCCTAATATTTCAAGTCCCCGCGCAGGACCTCCCATGGCCCTCAATTTGACCCCTGCCCGCCCTAGGACTCTCAAGGACCTGTAGGACTTCACCCATAAAGTTCATAGGATTTTTAGGATATTTTCTTTTTTTCTTATTCTTATTTCTTATCTTATTTATTCATTATTTTTTTCTTTTTTGGTTTTGTTATTTTTTTTTATTTCGCTGTTAATTTTCATTTGGTCTCATTTTTATTTTTTCTTCGTTTTAATTTGTTGATTCCTGTTTTCCATACGAGAGAAATACCTCCTCCTCCTCCTCCTCCTCCTCCTCCTCCTCCTCCTCCTCCTCCTCCTCCTCTCAAACTCTCAAAAACGCACACACGAGTATCCAGTAACCCACACACACACACACACACACACACACACACACACACACACACACACACACACACACACACACATACACCCTTATGAATGTGTAATCCGGGGCGGGGCGCGGCGTGGACGGAGGGCAGGCGGTTGGTCGCTTTTGGGAAAGTTTTTAATGTTAATATATTTATGAGAGGACCACGGTTTTCTCTCTCTCTCTCTCTCTCTCTCTCTCTCTCTCTCTCTCTCTCTCTCTCTCTCTCTCTCTCTCTCTCTCTCTCTCTCCATTTATCTATCTATTGATTTTATCTATCTATCTATCTATCTATCTATCAGTCTATCTATTTGTCTGTCTGTTTATCCATCTCTTTTTCCTTCAATATTTCATCAGGAGAGAGAGAGAGAGAGAGAGAGAGAGAGAGAGAGAGAGAGAGAGAGAGAGAGAGAGAGAGAGAGAGAGAGAGAGAGAGAGAGAGGGGGGAAGTTAACCGAAAATTTTTGAATAATCTAAATGAATAACAGTTACGTTTCCATTTTTCTTCGCGTTCAGTCTGATTTGCATAATTTTGGTAAAAGTAATAACACGCCTTTCTTTTCCCCCTCGCTCCGTTTTCTTTGCGGTTATGTTGGGACCCGTTTTCTTTTGATTTTTTTTTTTTTTTTTTGAGGTTAAGTATTAATAGTTTCTCAATGTTATGTTAATTAGTTTTTTTTATTTTATTTATTGTTATTATCCTTTTTTTTCTTGACGCTTATAAGGTTGTGTTGTTTTATTTATTTCATCATCATCATCATCATCATCATCATCATCACCATCATCATCATCATTGGCATCTGGTAAGCAGTATTAGTAATTATAAATGCCAGTAGCATAATTATGGTTTTTTCTTACATTCCTTCTTCTTGTTCTTGTACTTCTTGTTCTTCTTGTTTTATTGTTTTTCTTGTCTCTTGTTCTTGTTCTTGTCCTTCGTCTTATTGTTTTCTTGTTTTTGTTCTTGTTCTTGTTCTTCTATTATTCCTCCTCCCCGTCCTCCTCCTGACACGCGCTCTCTCCTATCACAATCAATCAATCAATCCAGAGAGAGAGAGAGAGAGAGAGAGAGAGAGAGAGAGAGAGAGAGAGAGAGAGAGAGAGAGAGAGACAAGGATCCTCAGAAGCTGTCTCCTATTACGCCCATGAGGCAGAACAAAGGGTCGTATTGAACAGAACACGGGATCAGGTTTGGTTCACCTTCACCAAAAAGAACTTGAGAGGTAAGCTACCGTCTCCCGTTTTCTTTAGAGCGGCCGACAAAGAAAACCTGTCACTCCCAAGGTTGTTTATGGGTAACGATTTCTTTTTTTACGGGAAAGAAAAGAGAGAGAGAGAGAGAGAGAGAGAGAGAGAGAGAGAGAGAGAGAGAGAGAGAGAGAGAGATGAGTATTATCTATTTCGTACATCCATTTCTTTTACTATTCTCTCTCTCTCTCTCTCTCTCTCTCTCTCTCTCTCTCTCTCTCTCTCTCTCTCTCTCTCTCTCTCTCTCTCTCTCTCATAATTACATTCCGTGACATTGTATCGATGTGGTTGGTAATTAGATTAGTTACCCTCACCGATTTCCATACAGTCTCTCTCTCTCTCTCTCTCTCTCTCTCTCTCTCCTCTCTCTCCTCTCTCTCTCTCTCTCTCTCTCTCTACTGGTGGCGGCCTTGTGTATCCCTTAATCACTCTCCTCGCAGTAATTAGCTTGTTTCATTAATTATCTCGCTATCTGGGAATGAAGTCTCGCTCATTAGTGGGTAACGGTGGTAGCTGTGGTGTTGTTGTTGTTTTTGTTGTTGTTGTTGTTGTTGTTGTTAGTTATTTGTTTACTTCTTTCGTTTAGTTTATCATTGTTTTTGGTGTTTTGGGTATAATTTTTATTCTTTTTTTTTTGTTTGTAATGATGTATCTGCTTTTAAAGGGCTCTTACTTGCAGGAATACTACTAATAGTATAACAACAACAATAACAACATCAACAACAATAATAACAACAATAACAACAACAACAACAACTAAAACTAGTATTATTATAACTGCTTACTAGTATACAACAACAACAATAACAACTACTACTACTACCACCACCCCCACCACCACCACCACAATCCCCCCATTACAGCAATCCGCCACACACGCTGGTGCCCACGTCCCCCACAACGGTAATATCGACCTTCTGACTGTTTCACACCTGCTGCGGCCCGCATTCCCCTGCCCACTGCTTCCTCTTCCTACTCCCTGACTGCTCCCCCCTCGCTGCCACATAGTCTCCCTCCTACTGTGGCTTGCTTTGGGTTTTAAAGATCGTTTTTCATCTTTTTTCGGGGATAAACTCTAATAAACTGGTGAATTGCGAGTATATTTTTTGGACGTAACTTGTTTTAGATTCTTCGTTAGTTTTCGTTACTTTGGTTAAGAGACGGAAGTAGCTAGAAAAGGTACCTCCTGTTTCTGTCTCTGTTTTTCCCTTTCTCTCTCTTTCAACCTATTTCATTCCTCCTTTCTATTACTCAATCTCTATCTTATTTCTTATTTCTGTTTCCTATCTTTCTTTCTTCTTCTTCCATTCTCACCTACTTCCCATCTTCCATCCCTCCATCTCTCCCTTTCTTTTATCTCTCTTCTCCCTTCTTTCCCATTTTCGCATTTCCCCTGTGCCCTCATGTCCTTTTCCCTCCCTCTTTCATGTTCCACCACCCATACTCCCTCACCTTCCCTCTCCCCTCCTCTCTCTACCACCATTTACTACCCAGCCTCCCCTCTTTTCCCCTTCCTTAGTGGTGAGAGAATTGCCGTTAATTTCACCTCTTCTAATGGGATTGTATCAAATGTAGCGGTAAGGTAGATTAAATAATGGTTTTCGCGCTGGTAGGTCATTTTTTACTGTTACCTGTGAAATGTACCTTAGATTTTGCTTGTCAATTTTTGTTTGGTTGTGTTATTTTAACGGTGCTTTGTGTGTGTGTGTGTGTGGTGTTTGTGTTTCGTGTTTGGTTTATCTGTATGAGTGAATGTTACTGTACTTTTTGGTTCGTGTTTTTTGTTGTTGGTGACTTTGCATATTGTGGGTTATTTCCAGGTGTAGTAGTAGTAGTAGTAGTAGTAGTAGTAGTAGTAGTAGTAGTAGTAGTAGTAGTAGTAGATATATTATGGGGTACGTAACTTTAAACTGTAAGAATACCTTTATTTTTTTTTTATCATAAACTACGAGGAAGCTGTCATTATAATTGTCAAGAATATAGTACAGATAAGAATACAAATAATAAGCAACTATGAATAAACAAATAGAATAAGTAAATAGATACATAAAAACATACATAAATAAAGAAATAATGTGCTTCTACTATTTTCTCCCCTCCCTCCTCCCCTCTCTGCCTTTCTCTCACCCCCTCCGCCTCCTCTCCCCTCTCTCCCTCCCCTCTCCCTCGTCCCTCTCCCTTCAACAGTTCTGCCCGCATGCCCTCAAAAGTTTACCGACATGAGTTTCACGTCTCTCTCTCTCTCCTCTCTCTCTCTCTCTCTCTCTCTCTCTCTCTCTCTCTCTCTCTCTCTCTCTCTCCTCTCTCTCTCTCTCTCTCTCTCTCTCTCTCATTATTTTCATTATTTTCATTATTATTATTATTATTATTATTATTATTATTATTATTATTATTATTATTATTAGTTAGGGTAGTAGAGGGGAGGAGGGTGAGAGGGAATGGGAGGAGGAGGAGGAGGAGGAGGAGGTGGTATGGTTTGTTTCCCATGGTTTTTCCTCCTCTTCCCCCTCCCCCCCTCCGTTAGTTTTCCTTTTCTTTCCTCCGCCTCCCCTCCCCTGTCCTCCGCCCACTCCCTCCCTCCCTCCCTCCCTCCTTCCCTCCCTCTACTCCGCTTATTGTGTTTGAACAGTAGGGGTCCCGCATCGTGTGTGTGTGTGTGTGTGTGTGTGTGTGTGTGTGTGTGTGTGTCCTATCCTTAGACAACGGACGAATCAGTGATGGGTCGAACACACACACACACACACACACACACACACACACACACACACACACACACACACACACACACACACACACACACACACACCTGTTCTCCTAATCAGTTCAACAGGGTGGAAAATAAGCCAAGTTTTTATTCATACCGCCCACTCATTCTCTCTCTCTCTCTCTCTCTCTCTCTCTCTCTCTCTCTCTCTCTCTCTCTCTCTCTCTCTCTCTCTCTCTCTCTCTCTCTCTCTCTCTCATCAGCTCCCTTACCTTCAGTTGAATACGATCCTTCTTCTTCTTCTCCTTCTTCTTCTTCTTCTTCTTCTTCTTCTTCTTCTTCTTCTTCTTCTTCTTCTTCTTCTTCTTCTTCTCAACCATTCCTCTCTTAATTTTTTTTTTTAATATTCTCTTTCATTCCCATTATTTATCACTCGTACCTTTCCATTTCCTCATTCCTTCACCTCCACACCCTTTTTCCATTCCCCTTCCCTCCCTCCCTCTTACCCATCCCTTCTTTCTCTCCCCACATCCTTCCCCATTCCTTTATCAACTCCCCCTCCCTTCACCACTATCTCCCCTTCCCATACAAACACCCATGGCCTTTGAAACCTTTTCCTGCAACATTTTTCCCACTTCCTCCCCATTTTTTATCTCCCCTCTCCCTCTCCCTCCTCCTCTCCCTCCTTCTCGTGTAACAATTAGTCGTGTTAAGTCACGTATTTGCTTACATTTAAGAGCCAAGTCGTGGGAGAGTGTTGGAACGAGAGGGGAGAGGATAAGGGAGGAGAGGGAGAGGAAAAGGGAGAGGGAGGGATGGTTGGCTTTGGAGTAATCGGTCTGTCGGTCAGTCGGGAGAGAGAGAGAGAGAGAGAGAGAGAGAGGGGGAGAGAGAGAGAGAGAGAGAGAGAGGGGGAGAGAGAGAGAGAGAATACATAGTGAAATATACGTGTGCAAATGAAGGTTAAGGGAGGAAAATTATGAAGTATTCTCATTTATTCGAATAACCTGACTATTTAATAATGAAAGAATCAAGTTCCTGTAAGATTTATCAGATTTTCTTGTTTGCATTTGTATATTGGTTTTGTATGTACTTGTTTTATGCTGTATTGTCTGTGTGAATGCATGCCACCACCACCACCACCGCCAGCAATACCACCACCACCACCACCAACAACAACAAAAACAACAATATGATAACCAAAAAAAAAAAAAAAAGCCTTTGGACGAAGAAATCTGAAACTGAACCATCCAATAGGACACAGGACACGGCATAACTCTCCCGTGTATCCTACTTATCATACTTATTACGTATTAT
>NC_087174.1:3535000-3545000 GCF_035594125.1 Scylla paramamosain
ATATCTTTCACTAAAATCCTGTTAAATGTTTGAGAATATGGTACTTAACTTACAATAAATCAGTAACCAGTTCCTGTACGTTAACACTGAAGACACCACGGGTCTGGGCTTTGCAAGATCTGGCAGTTAAAGAGAGAGAGAGAGAGAGAGAGAGAGAATGTTACTGTATACTGCCTTTGCCCCTCTTACTCAGATGATCAAACACTTCATCTTGATCCCGTAGACTTCCTCAGCACCGCCCAGCATCCAAGGCAATCCAAGGCACAACAATAGAGTTTTACCCTTCTACTTTAGATTTAAATGTTCCAAGTTGTGATGTACGAATGTTTCAACTTCATTTCTGTTTTCTAAAGGCTGTGTTGAGCAACCGTTAGTCATGTCTTGGGTGTTCTGATTTGGCTTGTTTTCGCCACTAAATCTTGTAACAGACTGAGGCGTAGCACGTTTTTCAGTCTTTCCCTTAACTTACGTCACGAACAGATCACATAATAGTACTGAGCAAACTCTAGTCTTTCTTGTTTTTCATTTAATAATTCTCATTGGTTTACTCGTGTCTGCCCTCCAGGTGAAAGTGGCGCAGGTACGCTCAACCTCCAAGGTGATAGAAAACGGAGAGGGGGAGAACGGGAAAGAAAATGAGGGGACTGTTACAAAAGTGGAGGTCCGCTCACCAACACCACCATCACCACCACCACCACCATGAGGAGAAGAAGAGGAGGAGGAAACAACACAAGCATACCAGGTGATTGAGAGAGAGAGAGAGAGAGAGAGAGAGAGAGAGAGAGAGAGAGAGAGAGAGAGAGAGAGAGAGAGAGAGAGAGAAAAAAAAAAAAATATACCAATCTTTCCGTATAAAAAAAAATGACAGAAATACACTAACTCCCCTTCCTTCATCCCCCATTTCCTTCCCCCTTCCCCATTTCCCCACAGGTGTAACCCCCTGGATCCCCTGCGGCTGTTCACGGGGGAGGTGACGGACAGTGACAGCGGCAGCGTGTATATGAGACTAGAACACACCCCTGCCGCCCTGCTCCCCCGCCCCCCCATCACCCCCCACCACGGGGCCCCGCCGACCCCCGCAGGAAGCCACTTATTGACCTCTCAAATGGGGATTACAGTGATGTTAGGAAGTATTTGCAGTCTCTCTCCACCTCCTCCCTCCACCCTCACTACCCCCACCACCACTACCACCATCACTATCACCCACATCCACATCCCCACCCACACCAGCACGCCCACCACCTGCCGCCTTACCTGCAGCCCTTCGCCCGCAGCACCAAAGGAAGTTTTCAGGTAAGTTTGTGATGGTTTGGTGTTTTTTTTTTTTTTTTTGTTAGTTTTCCTTTTATTTATTTATTTGTTTGTTTTCTTTTTTGGTAGTTACGTAAAGTGAGGTTATTCATTTGATTTGATATTGAGGCGATGTCGTTCTATTTGTTTATCTGTTTATTTTTAATTGATTTTATCCAGACACTAAAATGAAATATAAAGAATTCATTATTATTTCTTCCCTTTCGACTCAAGACTTAGAATGTATGTTTGTTTTTTTTTCTTTAAATATGTTCGTATGTACTTTGTAATTTCACGAAACAAATATATCATACTCTCTCTCTCTCTCTCTCTCTCTCTCTCTCTCTCTCTCTCTCTCTCTCTCTCAGCGAGGTCCAGGGCCGGGTCCCCTAGTGCGACCTGACCCCCTCGGCGCCTCGGCCTCCAAGCTACAGGAAGAACATCGCTCCCGCGCCCCCGCCACCTCCAGGACGCGGTGAGTTGAGGGGCGACGTATCTGGAGGGGCGTTGGAGTGTCTGGAGGGACGGTGACGTGTGTGGAGGGAAAATAGACTGGCAGTTCTCTATGCAGGAAATATTGAGTTAAGGTGGTAGGGAGAGGAGGATAAGAGGTGAGGTTTAATGGGAAGGAAAATGTTGAGAGACGTGAGGGACAGAACAATAGTGGGACAGGATAGGGGATGAGTAGGATATGATGTGATGGGAGGAGGATGACAGGTAATGTGTGCGGTACGGAGGGTGGTGAGACAGACGGGCAAGATGAGAGGAGGAAAAGATGAGGAGACGAAGATTAAAAGAATTATTATTACAAAAATCTACGTTAGGATTTCACCACCTACGTTTTCTTCTTACTTTTATTGCTTGCTACTCTGCGCGGTATCAACTTTATAAATAATACAAAGGTGAAATACTGGGGAAAGCAGTACCATAAAGTAACCTTCATCTGCTGGACACCGACACGACTCCCTTTTAGTATAGTTACCCCTCTTTAACGTTTTCTGTGAGTACCATAAGCTTGTGAAAGAAAACGTAAAAGTGGGGAAACTATTGTAGAATGTTTAGAGACTGGACGAAGTGGACAGTTTGTAGTGGTGGTAGTGGAGTGAAGTATAAGATTATTTAAGTAATTTTATTAGTACTGATTTCTTTGTAGGTAATGACGGTATTCAAATGAACTGGCCGCATGTAGTGTAAGTGTAGTGACAATTACGTCGTGCCATCAGCTTAGGCACGAACTGTGTGACCAAAAATTATCACAAACTCTCGATAGATAAGTACAGAATATTCAGCTTTAGTGCAAGTGTGTCACTCAGCGCGAAACTGTTTTTGATTTGCCTGTGACGCTGTGCCAGATTTTTGTTGTTATTGTTGTAAATATTATTCTCTCTCTCTCTCTCTCTCTCTCTCTCTCTCTCTCTCTCTCTCTCTCTCTCTCTCTCTCTCTCTCTCTCTCTCTGCAGGTCTCGCTCCTCGTCCGTGTCCCGTGCTCGTCCTCCTGGCCCCTCTAGTCACCCCGGGGTCGCGGCGGGAAGCGAGGGGCGCGGCGCGGGGGCGAGCGTGCCCTCGCCCCTCAAGCGACACTCTATCGCGGACATTCCGTCTGCGGCGTGCGGCGTGCTGCGCGGCGTGTGGGAGGCGCAGAAGGAGCGGCGGGGTCGGTCCGTGAGTCATGATAGACGCAGACGCAGCTAGGGACCTGAAGAAGGAAGGAGAAGAGGAGGAGAAGGACGGTCAGAGAATGGAGGGAAGGAAGGCGAGGAGGGAGCGGAGGAAGGAGGAGCCGATTTATGAGAAGGTTGGGGGCGAGTCCAGCCCCTCCACCGCCGCCAACTCAGGCTCCAGCCTGGCCTCTAAAAACAGCAGGACCTCCTACGACAACGTGATCTACATGTCCATGAAGGACCTGAGGGCGCAGTACACTCAGGAGGGGGAGGAGGGGGAGCGGTCTGGCGAAGCGGGGTTCTCTTCTCCGCCTCTGCCTGCCATCTGCCATGGGGTCTGCCTCACGCCCCCCAAGGACCCACTCTACGAAAACCTCCTGTACCTGCCCATGACGGAGGTGCGCTCCAGCGGCAAGAAGGGTCTGGATCGGCAGCGTCCCCTGCCGGTGCCACCACTCTGCGAGGAGCAGGATGATACCTGCTCCTTCACCGCCGAGCCTCAGCGGGATCTGCACCGGCCAGTTGCCCTCAGGTTCCTGGGCAGCCCGCACTGCTCTGCGCTCCACCTGGCGGACCAGCCGTCCAAGAAGCCTTGCGTCACCGACTCTCAGGCCGGGCCGCCGCACAGGACAGCTCCCGAGGGCTCGGCCGCCCACCGCAGCACCGGCCAGCACGTGCACATAGACTACTCTGAGGCGTCACGTGAGCCAGCCATGCCCCTCCACCAACTGCGTCCACCGCCACCGCCGCCTCCCAGGGGCACGCGTGCCGGCCAGGGCACCAGGAAGAGTCGAACCAAGATGCCGAGCTGGCAGCGGCCAGAGCCCCTCCTGCCGGTGATCTACGAGAACACCCGCCGTGAGGAGACGCCTCGCGCCGCCAAGAAGCGAAAACTGCGCCACCTCATGGAGATTGAGTTCAGCATCGACGATGACGACGACGAGCGGCCAGGCGGCGGCACCTCTGAGGGTGAGTCCGCGTGGCGGCAGTCAGTCCAGCAGCGACATTCCTGACAGCGGCGTGTCGGAGGGCCTCACCACGCCCCTCATCAGTCCCCTCAGCGGCCCACGCAGTCCCCAGTCCCCTCGCAGCGACAGCCTCCTTGGGGAGCCCAGCACGCCCCTGAGTCTGGACCAGCTGGAGGGCAAGGCAGGGCCCACGGAGAACACCACGCCCGACGTGCCTCGGCCCCGCCTCCCGCATGACGTCACTGATCCGGGTTTCTTGGAGTGCGAGCGTCGCGGTTACCTGTCGGAGGAGCTGCAGGAGGAGGCGCCTTCGTCGTGGCGGTGTGGCGGCGGGCGGAGCTGGGTTGACGCCTCACCCATCAGCCGCGGGGACGTGAGCAGGATGCTGCTGAGTGCCGTCGGCCGCAATCTGTTCTGCGATTCTCCCGCCGAGGGCTCCCCGGCACGGGACAACTCACTGGGCCGCCGCCACTCCCTGGGCAGCCTGGCGGACCTCTCCCCGAAAGCTCTCTTTCCTCGGCCTCGGGGACAACTCTACCACACACGGCAAGGAAGCGTCCGTGTCCCGGGAAGCGCCCCTCAAGAAGGCCCACTCTGTGCTTTGCCTCAGCCCGACCTCCCCCGGTGAGATGCACCGCGGCCAGCATCAGCGCCAGCACCAGCAGCGTGCCCCTCATGGCTGCCGTGGCGCAGATCTTGAAGGAACCCGAAGCACGCGGGTCCCCGCCATGCCGCCGCTGGCTCCCCGCGGATGGACAAACGGCCCAGAACACAAGTGTACAATCAGGACAATGGTGGGCTGGGGGGGCGGGGGAGGCGGGCGAGGAGCGGTGCGCCACAAAAGGGTCAGGTAGTGCAGGTGGGCAGGCTGCTCGCCCCTCACTCAGCTGCCAGCCTTCGCCCCGCTATCACCACCCGTCCTGCCCACTCAGCCCCTCCCAGTCCCACCCCGCCCTCCAGACCATCTCTAGTAACCCGACACTGCCACTTCCGGTGGAGATGAGGCGGCGGGGCAGCCTCTGGCCGCGGGGCACGCGGGTGCCGGGCTCTCAGTGCCTGTCGGGCCGCGCCCCGAGAAGGAAGCTGTGCTCGCGACTCAGGACGTGAGTGAGTGTGACAGTGGTTGTGGGGGCGACCTTACCCCTCGGTGGGATCAGACCAGCGCGCGGCAGCGACGCCGGCGGGAGGAGAGTCACTACCGTCTTCAGCGCATGTTGGAGGAGTGCCCGTGTTCCCTGCGCCACGGCGAGGCCGAGGAGTCTGTGAGTGCTGACTGGTCTATGGAGGCCGTGCCGGACGAGGTCTCGACCCGTGATCCGTGTGACCTTGAGGCCGAGGGCAGCGACGCTGTACCCTCGCCATCCTCCTTACCTTCTCCCCCGTCACCCGACGCTGTCAGCCTTTGTACCATCGACAGCGACTACGGCGACGGCATCTACGTAAGTCCTCGCCTCGTGGAACAGCTGCGGCGCCTGACGGAGGGCCAAGATGTTGGCCAGGGCTCAGAAAGTCCTTCCGTGGCAAGAAGGAGAAGCGGCCCTCCGAAAATGTGCCCACCAAGACCTCGGGCGCCCCCAAGGTGGGCATCTTCATGTTCGTGGACAACCCGATGTACCTCAGCCCGGAGGTGAAAAAGGAAGCGCGGGTGGTGAGCGCCCACGCCTCTGACAAGTCTAAGAGTGCCTGGTATGTGGGAAATCCCATGTACACTTCCCCTGAACCTCACCGCCGGGACAGTGTTCCTGAGGAGCGGCAGCGAGCCCTCTGTGAGAAGGAGAACCTCCGCAACGCGCGCCTGGCGAATGTGGTGCGTCAGAACCCCACCGGCAGGAAGCCGCTAGCCAACCTATGGCTGCAGAGCAACCCGTGCTACGAGTCTCCCGAGGCCAAGGCTTCCACGGCCGAGGACGACACCTACCTCACGCCCATCGCGGTGCGGCGCCCCGCCACCCTGGCTGATGACCCAAACATCCTGGACGTGCAGAAGTTCCTGGACCACGAGTACTGCACCATTCCCGGCGACGACTCCGACTCGTGGGTGACTCATTCCTCGGGGTCCCGGGACAGCGACTCCCCCGCTGCCCGAAGGTCTCTGGCGTTCGGAGCGCCGCGCCGTGACCCCCACCACTCCCTCCAGGATATGGCGAGAGACTGGAAAGAACCAGCACTCGACGCCCCGCAAGCCCCAGGGCAGCCTGGAGAAGGGCGCCACGCTGGGGACGCGACAGCACCGAACCCCGCGGGCCGTCAAACGTGGTCGTCGTGGCGTGAGTCAGGTGAGTGTGTTCCTCAGCCTCCTCTTATCGCGGTGTTTGTTCCCAGTGTAAACACACGCCGGGACGGCATTACTTGCCGCCTCTGACGCCCACTTTGTCTCTCTTATCTCCCGCAGGAGGAGCCAAGAGGCGCGTCCCCCCCGCCTCTCCCAGCACGTCCTCACCCGCCTCTCCACCCCATTACCCACGACACCTCCCTGCCTGCCAACACCTTCGAGGACACCAGTGACTTTCACCACCACCGCCCCGCTGACCCTCGCGAGGACACCGCACACTTCCAGCTGCCTCCTGACGGCATCTACGAGAGTGTGAATCGTGGCGGCAGGCGGAGGGTCACCAGATCCTACTCCGACGTGTCCTCCATCACCACAAGCACCTACCGCCCCACTAGGCGGCCCCTCGGCTTCTTCTCCCTCCCCCAGCAGGGTCCGCGCCCTCCACGTGCTCCTCGGGGCCAAAAAACGGGGCGAGGCGGCTCCCTATGCGAGGGGAGCCAGAGGGGCAAAGCCAGACGGAGGGTGGGCAGGAAGTACCGTGCGGGGGAGGTACTGCAGGGCAAGGGTGAGTAACCTTAATGTGTACTGTTTGCACACACACACACACACACACACACACACACACACACACACACACACACACACACACACACACACACACACACACACGTTATTGCTCCATCATCACCACAATTGCCATTATCTAAGCTGAAGTGCATGCCATTTGTTTCGTATTATTTGTATTTGTTGTTGTTGTTGTTGTTGTTGTTGTTGTTGTTGATGTTTGGTCATAAAATCGTGTTATGTTTCGGGGCAAAGTTAAAAGCAAATATGTCCTTCATAAATTTCCAATACCACTCTCTCTCTCTCTCTCTCTCTCTCTCTCTCTCTCTCTCTCTCTCTCTCTCTCTCTCTCCTCGTCTCTCTCTCTCCGTTCTGTTTGTCAGTTAAGGTTTACAAGAATATTTAGGCAGAGATCAACACAAGCCGACCAATGTTTACACACACACACACACACACACACACACACACACACACACACACACCGTCTCCTCGGGCAGTGTTATGCTTCTGTGTTTGTGTGTGTGTGTGTGTGTGTGTGTGCGTGTGTGTGTGTAAGTTATGGTGTTTGTGGCAGATTTATGAGGGTTGAGAGAAGAAGAGGAGGAGGAGGAAAACGAGGAACAGATATGACGAAGAGAAAGAGGAGGAGGAGGAGGAGGAGAATATAAAAGATAGAGTTTAGTCATATGAAAGAGCACCTGTCCTTCTCCTCCTCCTCCTCCTCCTCCTCCTCCTCCTCCTCCTCCTCCTCCTCAACGCTTCAGGGTACCGAGGTGGAACGTTATTTGCTGTGGTTAAAGGAAATTGCTGTGTTACCCCCCCTCCTGCCCCCCCTCTCTCTCTCCCTCTCTCCTCTCCTTTATCTCTCTCACCTTACCTTATCTCCCGTTCCGTGTGTCCTCTATCAACCCTTTCACCTGTCACTCGATCTTCCTTTATTTAGTTATCCATCTCTCTCTCTCTCTCTCTCTCTCTCTCTCTCTCTCTCTCTCTCTCTCTCTCTCTCTCTCTCTCTCTACCTGCCCTCAGTAAAGAGATAGCGTCATTATTATCTTTTTTTCGCTAGTAATGTCATCTCCTTCCAAAGTTTTCCTCTCTCTCTCTCTCTCTCTCTCTCTCTCTCTCTCTCCTCTCTCTCTCTCTCTCTCTCTCTCTCTCTCTCTCTCTCTCTCTCTCTCTCTCTCATGCCAGAGTTACAGTTTTTCCCAGCATATTTTTCGTTGTCCTCCTCCTCCTCCTCCTCCTCCTCCTCCTCCACCTCCTCCCTCCTCCTCCTCCTCCTCCTCCTCCTCCTCCATTCCTTTCCCCTCTTCGTGGTTTCGCGTCGGTTTGTCAACTTCCCACTGGCAATTACGTTAAATATTCACACACACACACACACACACACACACACACACACACACACACACACACACACACACACACACGTTTACTGGTCTCTTATCTTTTAATATTTTTTTTTTCTAATTGTTCTCCTTCACATGCTCTTTCTCTTTTTCTCTTTTCTTATTGCTCTTCTTCTTTCCTGTCCTCTCTTTCTCTTCCTCTCCAATTCTCTCATTTTTGTGTTCGTTTCTCCTCGCACACACATTTCCCATTAGCTATCTTTATCTCCCTCTTCCTCTCTCCCTCCCTCCCCTCCATCCTTGGCTCCTCCTTTCCCTCCCTCATTCCCACATTCCCTCCTCCTCCTCCTCCTCTTCTTGCTCTTCCTCTTCCTGTGGCCTGGACCAGATGGTGTGTAAGATCTGGTTTTCTTCTTCTTTCCTTTTCTTCATTTTTATTGGGTGTTTTCTCTTTTCTGTCCGTTTTCCTTATACATTTATGGCAGTAATTCCTCTTTTCGTTTGTGTTTATTTTCCTCTTTATTGTTGTTGTATCTGTCTGTGTGTTTTTTTTTTTTTTTTTTTTTTTAGTTTCTTCCGCTATTTTTTTTTTCTCGTTTATGTAATGTTTTCATGCCGTGTTGTTCTGCTTTGATTGTTTTTTTTTTGTTATCTATAGTTACTGTGTTTGGTATTAAGGGCAACAAAACTAAAAAAAAAAAAATGAAGATCGCCAGAGTTTGAAATATATACAAAAACAAACAAACAAACAAACAAACAAACAAACAATGAAAATAAATTAAAAAGATACCTGATTGGGAAGCTTAAATCAAAACTTTCCAGCAGGTTAACTCATACAGGTAAACTTGAACAGGTAGAAAAATTAAACTTAACTTCTCACCTCCGTACCAAAATACAAATATAAACAAAATACACACAAAGGAACACAAAGGAAGGAACGACACCAGGCAGGGAAGATTAAACAGTAACTTTCTGACAGATCAATTTGTACAGGTAATTTTGGGGCAGGTTGGTCCTTAAATGAGATATTAATGAGTGCGTGCCTTAGGATCACACCTGAGGGAAGGCTAATGTACAGGTAAGCCGGGAGACTCAAGGGCACAGGTGTGTTTGTATCGGAGGCTACACTCGAGGGACGCTGGGTGAGAATACCAGAGAAAGCACTGGAAAAATAAATAAATAAATAGATGAATTAATAAAAAAAAACTTTGAAGAGTCTTATGGTTCTTGTATTTGATCTGCATGTTGTTGTTGTCGTTTGTTTTGGTTCTACTAGTTCTTCTCTTCATTGTGTTTTCTTCTTCTTCTTCTTCTTCGTATTATTATTATTGTTATTATTATTATTATTATTGTTCTCCTCCTCCTCCTCCTCCTCCTCCTCCTCCTCCTCCTCCTCCTCCTCCTCCTCCTTTATATTGTTGTTATCAGTGAGAGTACTCGTATATATATATATGAAATTTATGCAAAGATAACAACATCATAACCGTCTAATACAGTGGAGAGAGAGAGAGAGAGAGAGAGAGAGAGAGAGAGAGAGAGAGAGAGAGAGAGAGAGAGAGAGAGAGAGCCACAACTTAAGCTACACATTATAACACCGTCTCTCTCTCTCTCTCTCTCTCTCTCTCTCTCTCTCTCTCTCTCTCTCTCTCTCTCTCTCCCTCTCGCATCTTAGAAAGGAACAAAAATGGCACAAAAAAAGAGGAAATTTGAGTTTTCAGAATTTATAACGCCCTCATAAAACTGGACTGGCCCTTGTAGGTTTTAGGAGGGAGAGAGGGAGAGAGAGAGAGAGAGAGAGAGATAGAGAGAAGAGACCGTAAAACCATGAACACGTGAGATATTTTTGATCTTAAGTTTGATATTAGGTGTAAAAAATGGAAGGAAAGGTGGTGATGGTGG
>NC_087174.1:3547500-3552500 GCF_035594125.1 Scylla paramamosain
TCTACCGCTCCCTTACCATACACCTTCACTCCATCCTTAATTGCGCCATAAGAGGACATCTTTCTCTCTCTCTCTCTCTCTCTCTCTCTCTCTCTCTCTCTCTCTCTCTCTCTCTCTCTCTCTCTCTGGCAAGTTGTATGGGAGTGTATGGTTTATTTGTACTGTAATGGTAGTGTGTGTGTGTGTGTGTGTGTGTGTGTGTGTGTGTGTGTGTGTGTGTGTGTGTGTGTGTGTGTGTGTGTGTGTGTGTAACTGAATTTAGGGATTAATTTGTTCGGCTGTTACTGTTTTTATTTATTTACTTTATTTTTTTTTTTGAAGACTGGATGTGTGTGTGTGTGTGTGTGTGTGTGTGTGTGTGTGCGCGCAGCCATTCACTGTACGAATAATTACTTTTGTTCTTTGTTGACCTACCGAATATGCCTCTCTCTCTCTCTCTCTCTCTCTCTCTCTCTCTCTCTCTCTCTCTCTCTCTCTGGGTGGTCTGGCCATGATAATTACCCTCAGTCCATTCTCTTCAATGAGGCTAATTTCAGGGTAGAGCAACCTGAGAGAGAGAGAGAGAGAGAGAGAGAGAGAGAGAGAGAGAGAGAGAGAGAGAGAGAGAGAGAGAGAGAGAGAGAGAGAGAGAAGGATGCACTGAACGAGAAAGGATTTTGTCTGATGTTATTGACGTTGACTGGCAGGAGGAGGAGGAGGAGGAGGAGGAGGAGGAGGAGGAGGAGGAGGAGGAGGAGGAGGAGGAGGAAGGAGGAGAAAGAAGAAAAGAAGAAGAGGAGGAATAAGAGGTGGAGAAGGAAGAAGAGGAAATGGAAAAAAGAGAAAAAAAGTGGAGATGTAGGAAGAGGAGAAGGAAGAGGAAGTGCAAGAATAGAAAAAGGAGGAGAAGGAGGAGGAGGAGGAGGAGGAAAACAAAACAGATGAAAATATATATATGAGGCAGAGAACTAAATCCATCAATAACAATTAAATACAAAAAAAAAAGAAAAAAAAAACAGGAAACAGGTAGACAAAATAAATATAAATATCAACACCAAACAACCTATTCCATTTACAAAACTATTAATCATTTCTCTAACAAACACACGAACCAACAAACAAAATGAACAAACAAACAAACTCGATAAAACTGCGGAAGAAAACGACAAACTAACCTAATTTAACCAACCAGAAAAGTAAAAAAATAAAATAAAATAAAAATAAAGGAAAATAAACACGATTGATAAAGAAAACTAATGAAAAAAAAATGAAAAAAAAGTCAATACAACTATGAAAAAAATTCGTTAAACTACCCAATTTAATAACGAAGGAAAAAAAATCAAGGAAAATAAACACAATAGATAAACAAAACGACACTGAAAACGTTTATTAAGAGGAGAAAAACCAAGAGAAAACGTTTAAAAGTCTTCACTATCAAGAACGTTTTTCCTTCCTCGCATCAGGTTCTTGACACACCCCCTGGCCTCTCTCCCCTCTCTCCCCTCACTCTCCCTGCCTCATCTTCTCTCCCTCCCTCTCCTCTCTCTCTCTCTCTCTCTCTCTCTCTCTCTCCCCTCTTCCTTGCCCTTCTCCTTGTCCTGTCAAACCCGCTATCTGAAACCCATTACGAGAGAGAGAGAGAGAGAGAGAGAGAGAGAGAGAGAGAGAGAGAGAGAGAGAGAGAGAGGAAACACAAATGCTCTTCCTTCCTCTATTTCATCGTTCTTTTATCATCGTCTCCTTTCCTTCCTCTCTTTTATTCCTTCTTCCATTTCGTTTTCCATTTCTCTTATTTTTTTTCATTCATTATTCTTCCTACCATAAAAAAAATGAGAGTAAATAGATAAACAGGTAAATAACTAGCTATTTATTCAATACATTTTTCCTTATTTTTTTTAAAGTACCATTATATATAAAACAATTCTTATTATTATTATTATTTTTAAAACTGATTATTTTTTTCTTTTTTTTCATAATACTCCTACTCGTTTTTTTTTTTTTTCTATTTACCTCTTTAACGTATTCCATTTCATTTCGTTCATATTGAAAAATCTTCCATCTCTTTCCGATACGCTTGATATTTTTTTCCTCTCTTCGTTCTTTTTTTTTCTCTTCCAAGTCGTTTATTGGTCAGTTTTGCTTCTCCATTTATATTTCCTCTTTTCTCTTCTCTTCCCTCTTTCGTGACATTGATTGAAAGGCGGGGCAGCTGAGAAATGGAGGAAAAGATGGAGGAAAGGGGAATTAGAGAGAGAGAGAGAGAGAGAGAGAGAGAGAGAGAGAGAGAGAGAGAGAGAGAGGAAGGGAAAGGATGGGTGGGTGGAATGATGAGCGGAGTTAGCCGTGAGAGAGAGAGAGAGAGAGAGAGAGAGAGAGAGAGAGAGAGAGAGAGAGAGAGAGAGAGAGAGAGAGAGAGAGAGAGAGAGGAATGTAAATTTCTTGTAATGACTTTGTTCTTTCTGTTCTCTAACCTTTGGAGGAGGAGGAGGAGGAGGAGGAGAAGAAGGAAGAGGAGAGGAGGTGGAGAAAGATGGTGAAAATGAATAAGAGGAAGAGATAGTGATGAAAAGTATGACCCTCTCTCTCTCTCTCTCTCTCTCTCTCTCTCTCTCTCTCTCTCTCTCTCTCTCTCTCTCTCTCTCTCTCTCTCTCTCTCTCTCTCTCTCTCTCTCTCTCTCTCTCTCTCACTAATGGTCACTGTGTAATTACTGGTGGAGGTTAAAGGTGGTGATGCCTACGTCAGGGAGGGAAAATTACCTCCATCTCTCCTCCTCCTCCTCCTCCTCCTCCTCCTCCTCCTCCTCCTCCTCCTCCTCCTCCTCTTCACCTTCATCAACATAATCATTACCATTCTTTTGTGTCTTATATCTTCATTAAAATTTCTTCGTGTCTTATAATAATAATAATAATAATAATAATAATAATAATAATAATAATAATAATAATAATAATAATCGGAAAAACAACTAGTATAATGAAAAAAAAATAATGAAATACAACACTCGAGGTCTAGAGAGAGAGAGAGAGAGAGAGAGAGAGAGAGAGAGAGAGAGAGAGAGAGAGAGAGAGAGAACAAAGACACAGGCACTGGTCTAAATATGCGCCTGACTGCCCAGAGAGAGAGAGAGAGAGAGAGAGAGAGAGAGAGAGAGAGAGAGAGAGAGAGAGAGACCTTAAGTTCTATTTTTCCTATCCCGTTTTCTTTTCCATCTCTAAATAACAATTATCATTTTCATTCCCATTTTTTTATCTGTTATTTTACGTATTTATGTGAAAGAATTAGAAGAAGAGAAGGAAGATTGAGATAATGACTGATAAAGGGAGGGAGAGGAAGGGAGAGAGGAGGGAGAGGGAGTGAGAGAGGGAGAACCATAAGAGAGATGATGATTGAGAGCTTAGAGAGAGAGAGAGAGAGAGAGAGAGAGAGAGAGAGAGAGAGAGAGAGAGAGAGAGAGAGAGAGAGAGGGCGTGGTATGGGAAAGGAAGGTAAAGACGGGTGAGGGATGGTTAGGGAAAGAGAGAGAGAGAGAGAGAGAGAGAGAGAGAGAGAGAGAGAGAGAGAGAGAGAGAGAGAGAGAGAGAGAGAGAGAAGGCAAGGATGGTTTTGGAAGGTAAGGTATGGTCAGTGAGACAAGGTACAGTACTGGAAGAAAGGAGAGAGAGAGAGAGAGAGAGAGAGAGAGAGAGAGAGAGAGAGAGAGAGAGAGAGAGAGAGAGAGAGAGAGAGTACATTAAGCCACTGTCAGAACGTTGAGTCTTAGTGAAGTCTTAAAATCTGTGAGGTATCAGGTGGAAATTCTTACGTGGGAGAGAGAGAGAGAGAGAGAGAGAGAGAGAGAGAGAGAGAGAGAGAGAGAGAGAGAGAGAGAGAGGCGTGGGAGTGAGTTTAGGGAGATGGGAGGCAAGGACACTGCAATAAATCTTATGATAATGGAAAAAAATGTAATAATTCTAGGGGAGAGGTGGACGGGAAGATGAGGGAGGAACAAGGGTGAAGGGAGTTAAGGGTGAAAGGGAGGGAAAGTAATGGGAGATCAAAGTGTAGGGTGAAGGTGACATAGTGTATTTATAGGGTGACTAAATGAAGGGCAAGTGTGTATGGAAGGAGGGAGAGGGGAGAAGGAACATGAAGGGAGAATGAATAAGAATAAAGAAAAGAAGAAGAAGAGGTGAGAGAAAGAGGAGGAATGGAGGAAAGGAATGAAGGAAGTGGATTTGGAAGTAAAGGCTGGAATGAAGAAAGGAATGAATAGAGTAAGGAGAGAAAGAACGAAGTGAGAGGAAGAGCAGGAATAAAGGAGGAATGAAGCAAGGGAACGACTAGAAATTTAGGAGAAGAGTTGGGAAAAGGAAGAAGAAAATGAGAGGAGTAAAAATGGAGGGAAGGAATAATGGAAAGGGAAAAGAAAACAAAGGAAAAAAAGAAATTAAGGAAAAAGGAAAGAAGAGGAAGAAAGGAGGAATTGTGGAAGGAACAGGAGAGCAGAAAAGTATAAAGAACATGAAGGAGGGAAGAACGAAAAAGAAATAGAGAGAGAGAGAGAGAGAGAGAGAGAGAGAGAGAGAGAGAGAGAGAGAGAGAGAGAGTTATAGCGCAGGAAATCCACATAAATTGAAGTTGTCTGGAGTTGTTAATGACACGAAAAAAAAAAAAGATATACATTTAGCAGGTGTTAGATTTACTTGCGCCATAATTCCCCGCAGCGAAAACGGGAAACTGCGCAGAGCAAACCGTGACATCGGAGGGAAACAAAGGAGGAAGGGGAAATAAAAAAAAAAAGAAGAATAACAAGAGGAGTGTGAGTAGCAAACGAGACGAGTGGGAAAAGTTTACAAAATGAAAAAAATAGGAAAGGTGCGAATTGTGATAAAAAGAGTGGAAATGATGAAAGAAGAAGGAAATTGAAGTGGAAGGAAAACATGATAAATGAGAGGAAGAAATAAGTAAAAAAAAAAAAAAAAAATAACGAATGGGAGGATGATGATGATGTAAGAATAATGAGGAAACATGATTTACTGGC
>NC_087174.1:3562500-3580000 GCF_035594125.1 Scylla paramamosain
AAAAAAAAGAATAACGCGTCCTTCTCCACACACAAAGGCCAGCTGTACCGTGTCCCAACAGTACTAGCAACACAAACAGTCCCACAGTATATCACAAGCAGTAAAAGCAACACATTGTAACACACACACGCACATACACACAGGTTGAGAAAGACGTGGAGGGGTGGCTGGACATAACAAACAGTCTAGGTTACCACTGCCTCCACGCCTCCACGCCACGCCACACCACGCCACATCCGCGCCTCTGGAATACACACACACACACACACACACACACACACACACACACACACACACACACACACACACACACAGACACACACTCAGGTTGTACAAGACATGGAGGGGTGTAAACACAACAAACAGTCTAGATTACCGCTGCCTCCACGCCGCCACGCCACGCCACGCCACGCCACACCCGCGCCTCTGGGATACGAGAAGCAAGAAACTCCCAAAGCAATCTAAATTCTAATTCTGGAGGTCATCTGATGCTTCTCCACAACCTCTTCTTTTTCTCCTCCTCTTCTTTCTCCTCTTTCAGTTCTTCCCCTTACTCCTCCGTTTTCTTTTTTTTTACTCCTATTACTACATCTCTTTCTCTTCCTCCTCCTCCTCCTCCTCCTCCTCCTCCTTCATCGTTCAAAGCGTAAAGACAAGGATGAAGAAGAAGCGGCAAGGGAGAAAAGTATGTTACAACTTCAAATATGAAACTTCCTCACCTTAGACTTGTGACGCCAAACGTTTCACTCGCGTCCCGCTATGAAGGCACTGGAAGGACAAACAGCAGCTGACGTGTTGGCCCTTATGAGACTGTGATGAGCTGGTGCATTTTGTCTACAGTGTGATGTGAGTGTGTAGTAATGCCAGTTGTTCAGGTAGAGTTTGTTTTGAAGTGCATTATTCCCTCCCGTCCGTCAGTGTTGCGGAATTGACTAAGTGATTGATTGTATGGCACCGCTTCTCTTTCGTAATGCCTGTTTGTTATTCCGTTGTGGCTGGATTCACAAAAGCAAGGCAGGAATACAACACACACACACACACACACACACACACACACACACTTCACCTCGTGTCTCTTCTCCGTTGACACTCCTTTTTTTCCATTTATTTTCGTCTCTGTGTATCAGTTTAGCCTCTCGCCCCTTTAACCTGTCTCCTGACACGCCCTGAAAAGCAAGAAAAAGAGTAAAAGAGAGGAAAAAAACAGGGGAAACTAGAGCCACGGATGTCCCTTGTCATTCCCAAACTTCTCTGCAGCTTCATTTTCCACCCTTGTGTTCATTTTACGTCCACTTCCACTCGCCTCTTTGTATACGTTGTGGAGAAAAGATCAGTAAAGTATAGCCTTCCATCTCCATCCCTCGCCTCGCCTCGCCTCGCCAGCGGTGGAGGGCGTGAGGGATGGACTTGTGTATTGGTTGTGTCTCGAGCGAATGAAAAGTTTACGTATTCTATTTGTGCGTCAGGATTTTAACTTGCAGCCACTCACTCGCCACTATAAAGTTTCTGTCTGACTCTCTCTCTCTCTCTCTCTCTCTCTCTCTCTCTCTCTCTCTCTCTCTCTCTCTCTCTCTCTCTGTTTAAAATATAAGAGATTTTCCCATTTACTTCCTTTATTACGTCTTCTTTACTCTTCACTTGCCTTCTTTCTTCGCCATATCTCTATTAAATGTATGAGATTCCTTACTTACCTCCATTACCTTCACTCTTAATTCCTTTCCTTTTATAACCCTTTCTCTATTTAAAACATAAGATATTTGCCTATTTATCTGCTTTATCACCTCTCCTTTTCTCATAACTAGTCTCCTTTCCTCGCCTTATCACTATTTGATATATGAAACTCCTTATTTACCTCAATTATTCCCTGTACTCTTAATTCCTGTTCTTTTCCAACCCTTTCTCTCCTTTACTCATAACTAGTCTCCTTTCCTCGTTCTCTCACTATTTAATATATGAAACTCCTTACTTACCTACATTAATCCCTGTACTTTTAATTCCTCTCCTTTCCTCATCCTTTCTCCTGTCAAGATTACAATACATTTCCCTTCCCCCACAGATCTCGCTGGTGCCGGACTCTCAGGAACGCACCTTCTGCCGCACGCCTTTGCTTCGAGCCACCAACACGCCCCACTTCGACCAGAAATTCTCCTTCGACTTCTTACCAGAGGACTTGGACAAGAGGCTCCTCGTGTCTGTGTGGAGCAGAGACACGCTGAGGAAGTGAGTGGCAGTGACGGTGTGTGTGTGTGTGTGTGTGTGTGTGTGTGTGTGTTGTGTGAGAGGGTGTTGTTGTTATTTTAAGCTTTTTCAGATGTCTTTTAGCAGAGAAAGAATATTGTTGTTGTTGTTGTTGTTGTTGTTGTTGTTGTTGTTCGTGGTGGTGGTGGTGGTGAAGGTCAGTGTGTTTGTGTCGTGGTGGTAAAGGTGGTGTGAATAACGCTGGTGTTTTGGGATTAGCGTTAGTATTGCTATTAATTTGTGTTACCTGTGTTCATGTTGTTGTCGCTGCAGAATTAATTAACTGGTGATTACTTTCTCTTGAAGCGCACACATACACGCACACACACACGCACGCACGCACGCACGCACACACGCGCAAACAAACACACACACACACACACACACACACACACACACACACACACACACACACACACACACACACACACACACACACACACACACACACATCATATAATTATTTTCATCAAAGACCACTACCACCATCACCACTAAAATTATTATTACTGTTACAACGAAAACAACAAGAACTACTACTACCATTACTACTACTACTACTACTATTACTACTACTGCTACTACTACTTTACATAAGAAAATACTGTTACTAGTACTACAACTGATACCACTGCACTGATGATAAGACCACCACCACCACCACCACCACCACCACCACCACCACCACCACCACCACCACCACCACCACCACCAGTACACTTAGCTATTATTTTGTCACTCACTAGCCAAAATAATCCTAGTTTCTCGTACCTGTGGCGCACCTTTAATGTTAATGGATCTTCCACGCTGTTGGTCCCGGACTGTGCTCAACTTGGCAACATCTGAGACACTTCAGTAAAAGAAGAAGAAGAAGAAAAAAAAGACCTCACTCCGTTTTATTTTATTTTTTTTTTTTACTCGCTTGAACTCTGAAGGAAATATTTTTCTCCCTTGGGGTATAACAACTTTTGTCCTTCATCATTAATTTCCTGCCAACAACACCAACAACAACAACAACAACAACAACAACAACAACAACAACAACAACAACAACAATTACTACTACTACTACTACTACTATGAAGAGCAATATTTTTCTAGGACTTGTTGTTGTGTATATTTCATCGTCCTCTTACAGAAAAGTGAATTGAGTTAGTGGGAAGTTAAACATTGAGTGAAAAAATTCTGATATTGAAAGAGAGAGAGAGAGAGAGAGAGAGAGAGAGAGAGAGAGAGAGAGAGAGAGAGAGAGAGAGAGAGAGAGAGAGAGAGAGAGAGAGAGAGAGAGAGAGAGAGAGTGAGTGAGTTTTATGCAAAGAAGGACACGAGACAATTTGGAAAGAATTTTAGAGTTGCGAGATAAAGAGAAGGTCAGGGAAGATTGATTTTCCGAATGTGTGTGTGTGTGTGTGTGTGTGTGTGTGTGTGTGTGTGTGTGTGTGTGTGTGTGTGTGTGTGTGTGTGTGTGTGTGTGTGTGTGTGTGTGTGTGTGTGTGTGTGTGTGTGTGTGTTAATATTTTCGTCTCATCGCCACCACTTTCAATCGTTCTTCCTTTCCATTCAGTGTAAAAAAAAAAAAAAAACAGTTTGCTTGGACAGATAAACGAGACAAAAAGAATATCAATTTAATTATTTATTTTTATTCTTTTTTTTTTTTATATTTGCTGGGTGAGTTGCTTAAGAGACAAGTAAAAGTAATAAATGTCCAAAAATAATTTCGTCTATCATTAAGTACGTAAATATTAAAGAGACAAAGAAAAAGAAAAAGAAATAAATAAACATGTAGGAGATGGAAAAATTAATGACTCCTAGTAACTGCAAGTGGAAGATGGACTCCTGAGGGTGGATGGTCGAGGTTTAATTCTTCAGGTGATGGAGGAAAATGATCTACCAGTGAAGGGATTAATTGTTCACCCTTCCTTTCTTCCCCTGCAGGAGGAGTGAATTCCTGGGCTGCATGTCCTTCAATGTGGCGCACATCTGCACTAAGGTAAGCCTCCCGTCACGTGTCCCTCTCACCTGTGTCCTTAATTAACTACCAGTGTGTCTATTATACCTGTACAATTTTATTTCATTTTACATTTGTTCATTCATTGACTTGTACATTTAATACTATGACAATTATTACTACTACTACTACTACTACAACTACTACTACTACTACATTCATCACTAAGGCAACACTAGTATTCGTGTGTTTGTGAGTCTCTCTCTCTCTCTCTCTCTCTCTCTCTCTCTCTCTCTCTCTCTCTCTCTCTCTCTCTCTCTCTCTCTCTCTCTCTCTCTCTCTCTCTCTCTCTCTCTCTCTCTCTCTCTCTCTCTCTCTCTCTTACGTGGCAGCACAAACACAAACACATAATCAGATAAACAAACGGACGCACACACATACATCCCAGCCACACACGTTCACAAACACAAGCTCACGATAGATAGGAGGAGGAGGAGGAGGAGGAGGAGGAGGAGGAGGAGGAGGAGGAGGAGGAGTAGTACCAGCTAGGGGACATAACAAGAAGACAGGAAGTAAAGGGAAAGGTGATGGTGAAATGAAAGGAAATAGAAGGGAAAGAGAAGGATGATAAAATGAGAGGAAATAGAAGGGAAAGGATGAGAGGGAAAGAGAATAAACAGGAAAAAAGGGAAGGGAGGAAAAAGGAAAAGGGAGAATGCATATGGTAATGATATTCTGAAGTGGGAAGAAGGAAATAAGGATTGAATTACGAACAAGGAAGAGAATGGGATTAAGAATATGATTAGGAAGGAGGGAGGGGGGAAGAAAAGGAGAAGAAAGGAGTAAGAGGAAAATAAGTAGATAGAGGAAAGAAATGAGTTTCCATGGAAAGAAATAAGATTAGAAATGAAATGAAAGCAAAATTAACGATGAAGAGAAATAGAGGAAGAGGAGACTGGAAACACAAAGAGGAAGAGAAGGAAAAAAAGATAAAAGGCATGATGGGAAAGGAACAAAGGAAACTTGAATAAACATTAGAGGGAAAAAATTAAAGTGGGAGGATAGTTAGAGGGAAAGAATGAGGCGTAATGGGAAGGAGAGAGGGGAAAATTGGTCGAGTCTTAATGGAAGGGGAAACTAAGGGGGAAATGGGAGGGAAGGGGTAATGGGAAGGAGTGGTGAAGTTTAGCTCGTAGGAAGAGGAAAGGGTGAGGGGAGAAGAGGAAATGGAGATAGTGAGGGAAGATGAGGGGAAAATACAGGGAATTGAGATGTTGAGGGGAGGTGAGGGGGAGAATAGAGGGAAAAATAGAGAGTGAGGGAAAGAGGGAATAGGGTTGTTAATATAATTGCTGATTGAGGCATTGTGACCCTTAGTTATGTTCCTTTGTTCCGGGTTGTGGTATTGGAAGATGATCGTACGCACACACACACACACACACACACACATATACAGACAGACATGATATCTTGGTTCATTCGTATGCATGTGTGTGTGTGTGTGTGTGTGTGTGTGTGTGTGTGTGTGTGTGTGTGTGTGTGTGTGTGTGTGTGTTTCATTTCAGCATTCAGAATAAAATTTAGGGGTAATAATTACTGATATTATTATTGTTGTTGTTGTTGTTTTTGTTGTTGTTCTTGTTGTTGTTGTTGTTGTTGTTCTTGTTGTTGTTGTTGTTGCTACTATTGCTATCATCACCATTATCATCATCATCATCATCATCACCATTATTATCATCATTATCACCATCATTATCACCATCACCATCACCATCACCATCATCATCACCACCACCATCACCACCATTACAAATCATGAACACTTTCCCCATCAAAATTTCCTCTCACTATTTTTTCCTCCCTTTTTTCCCCTTTCTTTTTTCCCCCTGCTTTGTCTGTTTCATCTCGCGCTGACGAAGGCGTGATTTCCTTCTACGCTCCTCAGTCTTTCACCTTCCCCTTCCCTTCTTCCCCTCTCTCCCCTCTCCCTCTCCCTTCCTCTCCCCTCTCCCATTCCCTCATGTCTCTCATAACCCCAAGCGGCCCCACCTGATATTCCCTCTGAAACCCCAAAATTTCCCCTCACTTCCTCCCCTCCTGTCCTCCCCCTTTCCCCTCACCCCATCACTCTTTTGTGGGCGAAATAAACGCACAAACAAACAAACAAACACAGCAGTAATGGTCACCTCAGATTGATTTTCTAGAGTCGAGGAATGCTGAGAGAGAGAGAGAGAGAGAGAGAGAGAGAGAGAGAGAGAGAGAGAGAGAGAGAGAGAGAGGTTTGGTTGGTTGGTTGGTTGTAAGGGCGTGTGCTGCCTGGTCAATGAGGAAGAGAAGAGGAGGAGGAGGAGGGGGAGCAAATGGAAGAGGAGGAGGAGAAGGAGGAGGAGGATAATCAACGGAAGCATGAGCAGCAAGGAGGAGGAGGAAGGAGGAGGAGGAAGAGGAAGAGAAGGAAGAAGAGAAAGAGGAGGAAGAGGAGGAAGAAGAGGAAGACAAGGAGGAGAGTGTGGAAGAATAGACAAGAAGTTTAAAACGAGACAGGAGAGAAAATGAGGCTATGAGAGAGAGAGAGAGAGAGAGAGAGAGAGAGAGAGAGAGAGAGAGAGAGAGAGTCAAGATTGCTTTCACAAACATACGTATTATCATAACAAAATAATACAGTGATCCTGAATCTCTCTCTCTCTCTCTCTCTCTCTCTCTCTCTCTCTCTCTCTCTCTCTCTCTCTCTCTCTCTCTCTCTCTGATATAATCTCTAAGGTGCCTTTTGCTCTTTAATAAAAAGACAAAAAAAAATAAAGGAAAAATTAATGTAATCGATTTAATTACAAATAGAGTCATCGAGAAGAGGAGGAGGAGGAGGAGGAGGAGGAGGAGGAGGAGGAGGAATGAAAGACAAGAGAGAAAGTAAACAATGATAAGGATGGAATAGGGAGAGGCAAGAGATAGGGAGAATAAAAGAATATGAGGAACAGGCCGCATGAGGAAGGAGAGATAAGGAAGGGAGGGTATGGAGGAGGAGTAGGAGGAGGGAGGAGGAGAGGGAGTGGGAGTGAAGAAGGGCGTGGGAGTAAAGGACAGAAGGAGGAGGAAGGGATGTAGGAGCCAGATGAAAGTGAGAGGAAGGGAAGGATATCAGAAGGAATGGGGGAGGGATGGGGGTGAGAGGGAGGGAAGGAGGAAGGATGACGGAGGGAGGAGGGAGGAAAGGAAGGGCGTGGAAGACACAGATATCACACGAAAATCAATCCGTAGCCCTGGCCAAAGCAACGTTTTGGGAGGGGGCGCCGATCCCTCTCCTCCTCCTCCTCCTCCTCCTCGCTGGCATCCTCCGCAGTGTGTCCTAGACCAGCGGGGGAGGAGGTCACGCCGCTACCTCCTCTCTCTCCGTCAGTTAGTCCCGCCCCCTCACCCACCACAGCCCCCCGACCCCCGAAAAATGCAGGATATTTGGAAGGCAGCCCCGCGCCGTCCTGCCTCACCTCCCACACCTCTCTCCCGTGCCCTGCCTGTGGGATGGACCGCCTGACAGCCTCGGCAGCTCCTCCCACCTCTGCTGCTGCGGTGCCACTGAGCCACGTGTCCTGTGAGGTGCCGAACGTACTATATAAATAATCAAGCTAAAGGAAGGACGGGTCTGAGCAGCGCCGCTAAGCCTTTATGTGTGACGGTGTTGAGGGTGACGGTGTGTGAACGTGGCTGAGAGGCTGCGGGTGTGAACTTCGTGTCTTCTACTGCTGGGGTTGTGAAAGATAAGAGATTGATACGAGTAAGACAAGGAGTAAGTAATTTTGTGTTTCTTGTTTACTTACGAGGAATGTGAAAGACAAGAGATTAATGACTGATAAGAAAGCTGCGTCTCCTTCTTACTACTAATGACTGATAAGTAAACAAGTTCATTCGTTAGAAGAGAAGTAAAGAAAATATTGCGGAAATTAAAGTATAAAAGATAATTGGAGCGAACAGAATGGCAGTGAGAGATAATAAGGAAAGAGAAGATGAAGAAAATGAATAGAAGAAAATGAAATAGATGATAGGATACATAATATGAGGAAAATTAAGGCAGAAGACAACGCACGACTGAAAACCACGAACGAAGAAGAAAAGAAAAGCAAGAGAGAGAAATGAAATAAAAAAAGAAGAAAGAAAAATAAGAAAGAAATCAAGTAAAAAAAATCAAAGAAAAACGAAAAGCAAATAAAAAAGAAGAAGAAGGAAAGCAGGAAAGAGAGAGAGAGGTCAAGTCAAGTAAAAAAAAGAAATAAAGAAAAGAAAACCAAAGAAGAAAAAAAAAAAAAAAGAGAGAAAAGAAAAAACAAAGCAAGAAAGAAATGTGAAAAAAAGAAGAAAAAAACAGGCAACGAAAACAGTGTAATTAAACTATTAAAATTAATTTCCAGAGGTCACGCTTGGAGTAATGATGCTGAAAATGACACAATAACCACAAAATAATGAGTGACCTTACAATGTGACCTTTTGTGACCCAAGTGCCGCTGATTCCGTGACCGTGACCTCCCTTGATACCCTCCCTGACCTGACCTCACTCTGTATCTCTTCCTCCTCCCCTTGCCTTTCTCTCTCTCTCTCTCTTCTCTCCTTTCTCTCTCCCTCTCCCCTTCTCCCTCTCTGTCTTCCACCTGTCATAACTTGCGACATGGCTTGATATTCTCTCTCTCTCTCTCTCTCTCTCTCTCTCTCTCTCTCTCTCTCTCTCTCTCTCTCTCTCTCTCTCTCTCTCTCTCTCGTTATTTCGTGTAATTTTGTCATTTTCTTTTTTTTTTGTTTTATATTTGACCTTTATGTATTTTATATTTTGAATTCCTCCTCCTCCTCCTCCTCCTCCTCCTCCTCCTCCTCCTCCTTCTCTTCCATATATCTCTAATTCTTCATTTCATCCTCCTTTCCATTTCTACTTCATTCTCTTTATCTGCAAGTAATTATCTTTCTTTGCTTCTCTAGAATTACTCTTTGTTTCTTCTTCTTCTTCTTCTTCTTCTTCTTCTTCTTCTTCTTCTTCTTCTTCTTCTTCATATCCTTCTCCTTTTTCTTCTTCTTATCCTTCTTCTTCTCTTTCTTCCTGTCCTCGTTTTGTCAAATTGTTCTCGTTTCCTTGTCTTTCCTCACCCTGCTAGTTTTGGTGCTCCTCCTCCTCCTCCTCCTCCTCCTCCTCCTCCTCCTCCTCCTCCTCCTCCTCCTCCTCCTCGTGTGCCTCTTCCTCCTGTTTTCTCCCTCGTTCGACTCCTTACTCTTTGCCAATTAGAGAAGAGACGCATTTAGGTGTTCCTCTTCCTCCTCCTCATCTTCCTCCTCCCCTTTCTCCTCCTCCTCTTCCTGCTAAGCCAAATGAAGAGGATATAAAGAGAAAAACCGCCCTAATTCAATAGTACAAGGTGAAAAGGAAGAAGAAAAGGAACAGATTCTACCCGCTTCCTCTCTTCCTTTTCTTCCTTTTCTCCTTTTATTTTTTTTTCCGTTGCTTTTCTTCGTTATTGCTTACTCGTCTTTTTTAGCTCCACTTCCTCTTCCTCCTTTTTCCCTTTCAGTTGTTTTCACCTCTTTCTCTCATTCAGTCATCGTTCCATTTTTTTTTCTTTTTTTCTCTGTTATTCTCGTTTTCCTTGCCTTTTTTCTTTTCCTTGTTATTTTTTTTTTTCTATTCTGGCTTCTTTTCCCTCCCCAAAGCCTTTCTTTTTTTCCTCCCTTTCCTTATTCTCTTTCTCCTCTTCCTTCATCTCCATCCTTGTCAACTTATTCCCCTGCCTTTCCTCTCCTTCCTCCTCTCTCCATGCCCCTCCTTCCTTGCTCCCACTCCCTCCTCTTCCCTTTTCTCTTCCTCCTTTTCCTTTTCCTCCTCGCTGCGCCTCCTCCTCTTCTTCCTCTTCCTCCTCATCAAGCCGGTTTCTGAGTACCAATTTGCAAGAGACAATGCAAATTAAAGGATAAGTTACTTAACATGACACCTGGTGAGAACGAGGGAAACTGCAGCATTTATGAAAACTGAAAGGAGGAGAGGTAAAGAAAACGGTGAACAATGCTAATGAAGAAAACGCGTACGAGAAAAATCGGAAAGAATAGCAAGTTTTTTTTTTAAATGTGTGTGTGAGTAAAGTTGGAAAATAATGAAAGGAAGTATTTTTTTTATTTTTTTTATTTTTTCGTATATATGTTTTATCGAGACTTGTTGTAGTGGAAACATACCGAGTGGTGGAAAAAATATATGGGGAAAAAAAAGTGAATGAATGCAAAAGTTTACACCTGAATTGATAAGAGAGGCAGAGGGGAAAAAAATAGAAGGAAAAAAATAAAATCACACACACACACAGAGAGAGAGAGAGAGAGAGAGAGAGAGAGAGAGAGAGAGAGAGAGAGAGAGAGGAACGTGGATATGATAAAAGTCAGAGTTGACCGAACATTGAAGGGTCACTGACTTACGCACAACAACAACAACAACAACAACAACAGCAACAGCAACCAGAAGGAAAAAATATATATAAAAACACCGCAAATACACAAAAAAAGAAAAGATACAGAAAAACAAAAAGGCAAAAAAAAAAAAAAAAGAGAAGGTACTAAAACCAAAAACTGATAAAGAAAATGAGGGAAAAAAAGGAAACAAAAGAGAAAGGATGAAGGAAATTTGACCTCAAGTTGACCTGCGTGTGTGATTCAGTCTCGTGAGCCCTGAGTCAAGTGTTTTCTGAGTCAGTCGTGAGTCGTGAATCGTGACCATGGCGAGGGTAGCAGCCACCCCCACCCAGGTGAGTGTGTGTGTGTGTGTGTGTGTGTGTGTGTGTGTGTGTGTGTGTGTGTGTGTGATACCAGACAACTTCAAATCAATGCACTTATCATTATCATCATCATTCATTTATTCATTATCATTTATCATCACCACCATCATCTTTCATTCTCATTAATCATCATCATCATCATCATCATCGTCGTCAATTATCATCATTTCACATCACGATCATTATCAATCACCACCACCACCACCACCACCACCACCACAATCATTCTCATCATTCCCATCACCACAGAAACTCGTCAGCTGTGTCACGCCGCGCTACGCTTTGTTGAAATTGCCCACTTGTGCTGAATTAGAGACCAAGTTAGCGGGAATTGGACGAAACGGGTGGAAACTAAACACGTGGCCATTGTAAAGTCGAATACTGGCGTGGGAGTTTTCATTTTGTCACTGTTCACTTCCATAATGTATCGACAGAAGCACAGGAGATTGGTAATAGTAATAAAAATGATACTACTACTACTACTACTACTACTACTATTACTATTACCACTACTACGTCTGCTACTACTACCAATACGACAGAAACAACAATATTAACAAGATAAAACAAGAAAGACTACTACTACTGTTACTACTACTACTACTACTACTACTACTACTACTACTACTACTACTACTACTACCACAACAGAAACATCAACATAAACAACCATAACAAAAACATCTACTACCACACACCACCACCACCACCACCACCACCACCACAACCACCACCAATAATAATAATAATAAAACATAGACAAAAAACAAAAAAGAAAAAGAAAAAAAGAAAAGAAAAGGAGCTTCATTATAAGAAACCTTGAGGCAACACATATCAGCCTTACCCTAATTAGACAATACCCCGATAGATAGACCTACCCGGATAGACCTACCCCAATAGACCTACCCGTGTGCAACAGACCCAAAAACAAAACTGATAGACTTCTGATAGACACGAAAGGCGCCTCCACCACCCATTGCATTTCGAAAGGTGTTGCAGTGGTGATGTGGAGACGCGTATGGAGGAGGAGGAGGAGGAGGAGGAGGGTTCACAAAGAGGCTTATCATTGGTGGAAGAAGTGGAAGAAAGTGATGCTAGAAAGAGAAAAAAATAAAAGGAAAAATAACCGACGTTTCTGGCAGCCTTAAATCCTCTCATTGTGTGGAGGAGGAGGAGGAGGAGGAGGAGGAGGAGGAGGAGGTGTTGTGTGGCTTCCATGCTGCCAACGACCTCTACAGAACATCGCTTTGCTCTCTGTTCCTCTTTCTCTCTCTCTCTCTCTCTCTCTCTCTCTCTCTCTCTCTCTCTCTCTCTCTCTCTCTCTCTCACTCTCACACACCAATAAAGAAGTGAATGATTGATTGATTTACAGAGGGAGCAAGAGAGAGAGAGAGAGAGAGAGAGAGAGAGAGAGAGAGAGAGAGAGAGAGAGAGAGAGAGAGAGAGAAACTTACACTTTTAAACACTTTTCAAGGATATTTTCACGTCCCCTCTCTTGCGTCTTTTCCCCTCTCACTCCCCTCACTCTGGTGATGGGAAGAGAAGAGAGAGCTATGACATTCCTCTCTCATTCGTTCCCTTCCCTTTCCCCCCACTCCCCTTCCCTCTTCCCCTATCCCCTCCCCTCTCTCCCTCCTTCATAATCCTGTTGACGCGGTTGACAAGTTGCATTGGAAAGGTAAACATCACAGGTGTTTCCCAAGTATGTAATGGGAATTGAGGAAAAATTTTGAAGTACCATTACCCGTCTGAGGGGAGATGAAGGGGGAGCTGTGGTGATGGGGGAGGGGAAGAGGAGAATTTACCTGAAAGTTGTACTGGTGGTGGTATCTTGATGAGGGGAGAGACGGGAGAGGTCAGGGGTGAGGGGAGAGGGGAAAGGGAGGAGGTGTTACCATTCCGAAGCTCTCAGTGTGCGAGGGGAGAGTTTGTGCTACAGTACCCCCTCTCTCTCTCTCCCTTTCTCTTTCTCCCTTTACTGTTTCCCCTCACTCACTCTCCACCTTTCGGCTGGAGAGAGAGAGAGAGCGACCCCGAGGCAGTAAGGAGGAGAAAATAATTGGGGAGAGAAACAAAGTGAGAGAAAGAGAAAGATAATAGAACGTTTTAACCTGAACAAAATCGTGGTTGTGGTGAATTGTGGTGAATTGTGGTGATTGTGGTGGTGTTGGTACGAGAACCTCACTACAAAACTAAACTAAACCAAAAAAAAAGAAAAGGGAAGAGGATTTTTCCCATTATCACTTGTTCCTCTTTCTCATCCGCTTCTTCCTCCTCTTCCTCCTCCTCCTCCTCCTCATCCTCCTCCTCTTCGTCTCGGTCCAGGTGAGTCTCAAGAGCAGGAAGGGAAGAAGAGATTTTTATTCTATTTTTTTTTTTTTTTTAAGAGTGGGGAAGATAAAAAAAAATATTAAAAGAGGGAAGCGAAGTACCTCATTTTTTTTAATTGCTCCTGAAAGAAAACGAGATGAGAGGCAAGAAAATGGGAAATATTTTTTTGTTTTGTTTTGTTTTGCCTGTATTGTTTGTACTCTTGTTTGTTTGTTTGTTTGTTTGTTTATGAAGAGGAAAGGAAATTAATCTGGATGCATTGCGAAGAGGAGGAGAAAGAGGAAGAGGAAGAGGAGGAGGAAGAATTTACGTTACTTAAAAATTATAAAAGTATACTAAGGAAGAGAAGAGGAAGAGAAGACAAATTACAGAGGCATGGGAGGAGGAGGAGGAGGAGGAGGTGGAGGAGGAAGAGGAAGACGAAGAGGAGAAAGAGGGAGAGGAAGTGCAAGACAGAGTTATTGTGAGAGAAGAAAAAACATGAATCCATCTTCAAAGAGTTAGAGAGAGAGAGAGAGAGAGAGAGAGAGAGAGAGAGAGAGAGAGAGAATCTGTTTGTGCATTGATGTAAGTGGAGGAAGGAAAAGAGAGAGAGTGATTTTAGCGTGTTTGTTTTCATGTAAGGAAGGAAGGAGGAGAAAAAAGAAGGAAAGGAAAGTAGGAAGAAAGGAAGGAAGGATAAAAATAAGAGTTAAAAAAAAAGAAGAAAAGAGGGAATAAGAAACAAAGCCGATTATAATGTTTAGCTTTTTCTATTTTATTCCTTAATTTTTTCGTTTTTTTTTTCTTCCTCTTCTTTTCCTTCCCCATTTTTCACAATTTCCTGCATTCCTTTCCCCTCTCATCTTTCTCCTCCTCTTCCTCCTCCTCTCTTCTTTCATAGCTTATCTCTCATCATAACCTACCTCCTCCTCCTCCTCCTCCTCCTCCTCCTCCTCCTCTTCTCTACCGCAGTCTTTTCTTCCTTCAATCTTTTCTCGTCTTCCTTCACTTTTTTTTCATTTTTTCACTTTTCAAACGTCATTCTACACCCTCCTCCTCCTCCTCCTCCTCCTCCTCCTCCTCCTCCTCCTCCTCCTCCTCCTCCTCCTCCAAATTCACCAGCAAGGAAAGAACACTAAATCTGACGCTCTGATTCGTGTTTTCCTCCTCCTCCTCCTCCTCCTCCTCCTCCTCCTCCTCCTCTTCCTCCTCCTTCTCCTGCTCCTCCTCCTCCTCTTCCTTCTTCTTTCGCCTTTTCTGTCCTACCTCCCTGGAGCCTCCTTGAACTCTCTCTCTCTCTCTCTCTCTCTCTCTCTCTCTCTCTCTCTCTCTCTCTCTCTCTCTCTCTCTCTCTCTCTCTCTCTCTCTCTCTGTGAAACGAAGATCATATTTAGATTAGAAGATCCGTTTTGAAATTGATGGGGTTTGATGTATGTGCGTGTGTGTGTGTGTGTGTGTGTGTGTGTGTGTGTGTGTGTGTGTGTGTGTGTGTGTGTGTGTGTGTGTGTGTGTGTAAACCAGATGGAACAAGTTTTCACTACAAAATGGATTGGAAGGATAAGTAGAGGAGGAGGAGGAGGAGGAGGGGGAGGAAGAAGAAGAAGAAGAAGAGGAGGAGGAGGAGGAAGAGGAGGAGGAGGAGGAGGAGCTTCTGACCTACAAACCTACTGTTGGGGATAAAAGATGATAGGAAGAGTTTGTTGAAGAAGCCATGGTGGGGAAGAGGAGGAGGAGGAGGAAGAGGAAGACAAGGAGGAGGAGGAGGAGGAAGTGAAGGAGAAGAGGAAGGTGAAAAAGATGATGCTGTAAAGAGCAAGAAAAAAAATAACAAAGAAGGGAAGTGTGATGAGTGAAAGAGGAGGAGGAAGAGGAGGAGGAGGAGGAGGAGGAGGAGGAGGAGGAGGAGGAGATTACTTCAGCATTCCTACCGCCACTTTTAGGAATCTTAATAAAAAAAATAAGAAGAGAAGAAGAGAAAAAAAATAAGAAACAGGAAAGAAAGAGAGAGAGAGAGAGAGAGAGAGAGAGAGAGAGAGAGAGAGAGAGAGAGAGAGAGAGAGAGAGAGAGAGACTGAATAAGATA
Source organism: Scylla paramamosain (assembly GCF_035594125.1). Lineage (NCBI taxonomy): Eukaryota > Metazoa > Arthropoda > Malacostraca > Decapoda > Portunidae > Scylla > Scylla paramamosain. The sequence goes on from NC_087174.1 coordinate 3,577,871, forward strand.
AGAAAACAGACAAAACTGAGGGAAAAAAGAGAGGGGAAAGAAGAAAAATAGAAAAGAGAAAGAGGAAGGAAAAACGAAGGAAGAAAGAAAAAGACACAAAAAAATAAAAGAAGAGAAAAATTAAAGTATACAGGAATTAAGAAATGGGGAGAAGAGGGAAGAGGGGAGAGGGGAGGGGAGGGAGAGGGGAGAGGGGTCACGGAGCATAAGGTTTCTGTAAGAGCATGTCAGGTCAGCAGGTGCAACGCTCTCCCCTCTCCCCTCTCTCCCCTCTCCCTCTCCCCTCTCCCCTCCCCCTCTCTTCCCTCTCCCCTCCACTCTATTCCTGCTCTTTCCATTTGTCTTTGTCCTTGCAAAATCCCTCTCTCTCTCTCTCCTCCTCCTCCTCCTCCTCCTCCTCCTCCTCCTCCTCCTCCTCCTCCTCCTCCTCCTCCTCCTCTTTCCCATCTATACCCATCACTTCGAAGGGGATTTTGCTGTTGACGTCTTCTTCCACCACCACCACTGCCACTTCCTCCTCCTCCTCCTCCTCCTCCTCCTCCTCCTCCTCCTCCTCCTCCTCCTCCTCTTCCTCCTCCTCCTCCTCCTCCTCCCTTTCTTTAGCCATCACTTCGAAGGGGATTTTGCTGTTGACGTCTTCTTCCACCACCACCAATACCACCTCCTCCTCCTCCTCCTCCTCCTCCTCCTCCCGTCCTCCTCCTCCTCCTCCTCCTCCTCTTTTTCTCTGTTTTCACGTGTTTTTTCTTCTGTATCATAAAATATCTCCAACTATAGTAGTGGTAGTAGTAGTAGTAGTAGTAATAATAATAATAATAATAATAATAATAATAATAATAATAATAATAATTAGTCTACCAAGTCACGGTCAGAGAGAATCAGGAAAACTAAATCATTATGTTGGATAAGAAAGGGTTAATTTAAAAGGTGTGTGTGTGTGTGTGTGTGTGTGTGTGTGTGTGTGTGTGTGTGTGTGTGTGTGTGTGTGTGTGTGTGTGTGTTGGCGCGCCTGCCCATATGCACGTAGCGTCGTTAGGTTCACTATATGGCATGTTACTTTATGGAGAGAGAGAGAGAGAGAGAGAGAGAGAGAGAGAGAGAGAGAGAGAGAGAGAGAGAGAGAGAGAGACGATAAACTGGAGAACTTCGCTTGTAACTTCATGTTAAGCCGCGACTACGACTGCTCTCTCTCTCTCTCTCTCTCTCTCTCTCTCTCTCTCTCTCTCTCTCTCTCTCTCTCTCTCTCTCTCTCTCTCTCTCTCTGCGGCCTTTGATCCCGTGTCGTTTATTAATCACCTGGAAATAATTAAACTGATAAATATTTACCAAGTGGATCTTCATTTATTTATTAATTTACTTCACTCATGTATAATTTATCGTTAGTGTGTGTGTGTGTGTGTGTGTGTGTGTGTGTGTGTGTTTTGTCTGTGTGTATGTGTGTATGTCTGTCTGTCTTGTGTGTGTGTGTGTGTGTGTGTGTGTGCGCATTTATGTATATATGTATGCATGTCTTTACTCGCATATTCTCTCTCTCTCTCTCTCTCTCTCTCTCTCTCTCTCTCTCTCTCTCTCTCTCTCTCTCTCTCTCTCTCTCTCTCTCTCTCTCTCTCTCCCCCTCTCTCCCTCTCCCAGTTATCCACACCCTCACCTCTTCACTCACACCTTACACTTGCTCTCCAGTCTCACTCTCCCAGTCATCCAGTCACACTCACTCTCCCTCTCTCTCTCTCTCCTCAGCGGGTGCACGGCTGGTTCCGACTACTGACGGAGACACTCGGCAGAAGGAAGCACTTTGCCGTCTCATTCCTCAACGCTTCACAAGACTCCACCGCCTCCTCCAGTGAGTACCTGAAGGAGGGAAGGGGGAAGGAGGGGAAGGGAAGAGGGGAAACAGGGACTTGATGGAGGTAATGGGGGTAGGGAAAGAGGGACTTGGAGGAGGGAAGGAGAGGAGGGAAACAAACTTGAAGGAGGAAAGTAGAGAAGGAGGGGAACAGAGATTTGAAGGAGGGAAACAGAGGAGGGAAACAGACTGGGAGAAGGGAAGGAGAGGAGGAGGGAAACAGAGAAGGGTTATAGAGAGAAGGAGGAGGAGGGAAAAGGAGAAGAGACTCTAGTGGGAGAAGGAGG
>NC_087174.1:3597500-3632500 GCF_035594125.1 Scylla paramamosain
AGTGAAGAGGGAAAAAAATGGAGGAAGGGGAGGGAGGAAACAAGTGAACAGCGAAGGAGGGGAAGCGAGGAAGTGTAGACGGAAGGGAGAAATAGAGGGAGAAGGAAATGTGAAAGGAATAGAAGACTGAGAAACGCGGAATAAATAAGGAAGGAAATGGATGAAACAAGGGAAAAGCGAAGGAGGGAAGCGAAGAAATGTAGATGGAAGGAATAGAGAGAGGGAAGAAAATGTGAAAGGAATAGAAGGTTAAGGAGGAAAATATTTGAAAAGAGGCAGTAAATTAAGGGAGGAAGGAGGAAGGAAAGTGTGGAATAAATGTAGAAGAATAAGAAGAAATTTGTAAAAAAGATGAAAATATAATAAAAAAAAATTAAAGAAAGGTAAAAAAAATAAAGGCAACTAAAGGAAAACAATAAGAGAAGAGGGAGTAGGAGAAAAAAACACTGAAAAAAAAAGAAAAGAGATAAAGAATCATGTACTTTTAAATGGTTCGTTTTCAACCTTTTAAAATAAGAAAAAAAAAATATATATATATACCCCGAAAGAAAAGATTAGGCACAACTTACGTAAGAAAATAAGAAATGAAGAAGAAGAAGACAAAAAAAAAAAAGATCAGTAGAAACATGTACTTTAGTGGGTTCCCTTTCAACCTTTTAGTAGGCATAATGACTGTGTAAGCCTCGTCCTTGGTCTAACTAACACCACCCCTCTCTTCCTTCCCTCTCTTCCTGTGGCTTCTGAAGGTTTTGGGTTCAGTGTGGCGTGGACCAAACCGCCCCGTGTGGAGAGAGTAGAGGAAGGCTTCCCGGCAGAACGCGCTGGGCTCCGGGCTGGCGACTACATCATCTTTGTGAGTCACTACAACGTGGTGAAGAGCAGTGAGGATGACGTTCTACAGATGATAAGGTGAGGCAGTGACGGTGTGAGGCTGTGTAGGTGTGTGAGAGGGGATAAAGTGTGGGTATATGTAGGTGTGTGATATATAGATAGTGTTTATTAAGGTTGTGATTGGTAGATAGATAGTTGCATATTGTTTATTGAGTGTGTGTGAGGGGGAATAAAGTAAGGGTATATGTAGGTTTGTGTTAGATAGAGAGATAGTGTTTATTGAAGGTGTGTGTAGGTGTGGCAGCATGAAATGAGGGTGTGTGAGAGGGGATAAGATGAGGGCGTGTGTAGGTGTTGTGTGTGGGCATTAGGTGAGGATATGTGTAGGTGTGTGATAGATACCTTATTGACCACAGTTATACACAATATGAACCTTTTTAAACTACTACTACTACTACTACTACCACCTCTTCTCCACTACAACCACTCTCAACCCTACCAATACCACCACCATCACCACCACATCTTCCTTAACACACCCCAAACTCCAATGAACTCCGACTGCACAACTTCCAGACTCCAACCCTAACTAACCCAAACCCTTCCTTCAGAATCCTCTTTGTGACACGTATCCTTCATCCTACAGAGAGTGCGGGGACGTCCTACCGTTAGAAGTGTATCGCAGAGGAGTGTCCAAGCATCCTAGGGGCCTCGTGAACGGTTACGCCCCCTCTGCAGCCCCACTTCCGCCCCCCATTAACGACAACGAGACTCATCCTCGCAAGAAACTCAGTCACATCTCTTTCACTTCAGAGGTAGGCCGCGGACTTAGTGTATGACGTAATCGGTAGAGTATTGCGTCACTTCCCTGAGTCCTGATTGGCTGGAGGAGTTTATGGGGGACCTCTGATTGGATGAAATTGCCCGGATGATTTTTTTTTTTATGTGATTGGCTGGTCGTGAGATTTAGGCTGAGATGAAAGTCCATATTTCTTGTTTCTCTGTCCAATCTAAGGTACTTTAAGCAGACTTTTGTGGAAGTGAGTGGGGTTTTCAAGGCTGTTTTCACGAGTCTGATAATTAAACAAGGACCATTTACCATCCAAGGGGGAGAAGAACACCCACAAGAACCCAGGTACTCGTGTCTAATCTTTTGTCTTAGTGAGAGAAGAGTGCCGTTGAAGAACACGTGACAAATTACTGAAAAAGTGATGTGATGTTTCGTGTGGTTGTGTGCAAATGTCCGTTCCGGTGCTTGAACTGACGTGGCAGGTAACAGACGGGTCTTGGGCAGGTATGAGACAGGTGCGTGGCTGAAGTGTTGGCAGGTGTGTATTAGTGTGCCATGATGGGTGAATCTGACGAGGGGAATATGAAGATGGCAAAATGAAAATGTTACCGATGTATATATGTGAATGTTTTGATGAGAGAGAAAGGAAATGAACACTCCAATTACCTCTACCCTCCATCTTAATAATAGACACTTGGAAGTTATACAGGAGTGAATGGCAGGTAGAGGAGTGTTGATCTCATACCATTTATACTCAACGGCGTGAGAACAAGACATTAATGGGTGAGAAAATACGTGTAATTACAGAGAAAGAAAATTACTGTGTAAGTTCTCGGCTTTGAAATGAAGTTTTTTACTCTTATAATTTCCAAGGTCAGGAAATTATAGCGAGTTAGAGAGAGAGAGAGAGAGAGAGAGAGAGAGAGAGAGACTGTGTGTGTGTGTGTGTGTGTGTGAACTTTATTACATACTTCATCACTGTCATCATTAGCACACCTCACGCCCCTCATAACAAGCACCTGCGCACCTGAGTCCTAAGGTAGTTAGTGTAATTTATCGTAACCCTCGTCTTGAGTCACCTGCCCTTTACTAGTTAGCGTTAATTGTTCCCTTAACGAGCCAGTAATTAATCAGTATTCCTCCTACTCTCAGAAGTATTCCCGTGTATTCCTATGTAGCAGTATTCGTGGTAGTATTAAGGGAAAAAAGTATTAAAATGTGTTACTTATTTCATAACTAGTATATTTTGTATAAGTATTACTAATTTGTTTTATTTTTTGTGTCTTTTTTTTTTGTATATATTGTATACACCTCAGATTTATTATTATTATTATTATTTTTTGTTGTATCTTGTCTTGCTTTTTTCTTTCCATTGTATTTCATTAGTTTGGTGTAAATGTGCTTTTGTGTATTTGTGTTTTATTTGTATATGTTGTAAATACACAGCCAAAGATGTGTTTTTTGTTTTGTTTTTGTTATTGTACCTTTTTTTTTTAGTTTTATTTATTTTTTTTAGTTAAGAATATTAATATAAGTAACTTGTCATAGCTATTTTTTTTTCTTTTAAGTAAAGCATTGAGTATTAGTTCTGGTTGGTCTTATGTGTGTTTAAGTCTATTGTACTGCCATACACACACACACACACACACACACACACACACACACACACACAATTCATTACTCAATTTTCCACCTTTTCCTTTCCTCTTATTTTTCAACATTATTTAAGAAAAAAAAAGAGAGAGAGAGAGCGACGTCCATAATCACATCAAATAACTTCAACCAAAACAGCCACTGCTATGTAAACTACACTCTTATTAACCCAAGACCACCTTTCCCCAACCCTTCGGCGTCTTAACTACTCCTAACAGGCTCTAGTGAAAGCCATTCATGTCGTCAAAGGGGATTTTCAAGATGACAGGGACAGTTTAGCTAAGCATTCCGTCTCAATGGGAAAAGGACCCGTGAGAAGGAGAACCCAGCTTATGCCCATTATCAGAAACGCTTAGCTCTCTCACCAAGACTTTTTTTCCAGAGCCATAGAGATGACAGCCAGGTTCTCAAGAGTGTTTTACCTGCTGATAATGTGGGAATCTTGGTAATCTGTCACTAAAACCATAAAAACACCATTAAAAACACGTGTAATTTCAATGAGATAGTGAAAACAGAGATAGCCAGGTTCTCAAGAGTGTTTTACCAGCCGATAATGTGGGAATCTTGTTAATCTCTCACTACAACCATAAAAAACACCATTAAAAACACGTGTAATTTTAATGAGATAGTGAAAACAGAGATAGCCAGGTTCTCAAGAGTGTTTTACCAGCTGATAATGTGGGAATCTTGTTAATCTCTCACTGCAACCATAAAAACACCATTAAAAACACGTGTAACTTTAATTAGATAGTGAAAACAGTGGAGGGGCGGCACAGAGGTGTTTCAGGATATGGTCCTCAGCATCTTAGTGACCTTCTGAAACTTCCGACGAGAGCTGAACGAGTCTCAAAGTTCAGGTCACCAGGCGTCTAAATGCTAATGATCGCTGAGTCAACAAACACTTAGAGCGGGACAGGTAAGGGGCGGTGTAAGACTAGCTCTCTCTCTCTCTCTATCTCTCTCTCTCTCTCTCTCTCTCTCCTTTAGATTATAAGGAGACACAATTAATCCATCCGGAAGTCCTGTATTTACTTCTGTCCAGTGTTTATTCATCTATTTATTCATTCATTTATTCATTCGATTTATTTGTTCAGTCAGCCGTAGCTTCAGTGATCGCCGCCATGTTTACCCCCTCCCTCCCCCACCAGTAGAAGTCTCCCCCATTCCCTCCTGCTTATACATACAATCACTTCTATTTTAATTTCCTTTTTTTGTTTTCCTATCAACTATTGTACCATTTCTAAATCACCGTTATTAATTTTCACCCATATCTCCTCCCAAGTATAGCTGAGAAACATAATTACTTGAATATTAAGCGGTTCATTATTATCAACGGGGCAGGCAGTCAGTCAGTCAGTCAGTCAGTGGTTCCCGGATGTTGCGTGCGGTTGTGCGTGGCTGTCTTGTTGCTTATATTAGTGATATTTGAAGGTTCTCGGGCTACTATGGCTATCCAGGAAGGAGGTAAGTGTTCTGTGGGTGCTGGAGAGGCGTGGGAGTGAGGCAGAAGGTGCAGGAAGGGAGTTTTAAGGTGAAAAGAGTAAGAGACTTGGAGGGAAGTTGAACACATGGCGGGGTTAGTGCCGGCTTGTCCCTCTCCCTGTTTGTTCTTGTTCTTTATCATTCCCATAGCAATTTCTCGTTTCTTTATTATTTACCTGTTCTTTTTTTTTTATCCTTTTATCGTTTTTTATTAGTTATCTTGGTTTAGAAAGTGTTTGTTAGTCAACGAGTTAATAGTCTTGTTATACCTAACTACCACTCCTCCCTTCCTGTCCCCCCTCCCCTACTCCCCTCTACTTTCCTCCCACTCCCCCCCCGTAGTTAAGATACAATGGACTTTAACACTTATCTATTAATTATGTTACCTACTAATTGTTTTGTTACCTGTTAATTGATATGTGTTACTCTGTGTTAGTTCTCCCCCCCTTAGGTTCACTCTTACGTCATCACAGGTTACTACTGACGGAGGTGAAGGTGGTGGTTGTGTTCAGGTGTTCCTCTGCCCTGGTTTGTTTAGGTCCAGGCCACGTTCGTGTAGTAATTCCGCTTAACGTGCACACACACACACACACAAACACACCTGCAGTCACACACATACAGGCATTCTCTCTCTCTCTCTCTCTCTCTCTCTCTCTCTCTCTCTCTCTCTCTCTCTCTCTCTCTCTCTCTCTCTCTCTCCATTTAACTGTGCTAGTCCTATTTTGCATATACACTGGAGAGAGAGAGAGAGAGAGAGAGAGAGAGAGAGAGAAATCCACTTGCTACCGTCGCTTCCATAAAAGAGAGAGAACGCAGACCTTTCGGAACCAAAACCCAATTCAGTTCTGACTAGACTTTTTTACGCCCCCCCCCGCGCCGCCCCGGAGTTCAGTATGCATAGGAAGGCGCGGGGGACAAGACGGGTGGGCGCTATTCTAACAGGAAGCAAGCACAGCAGGCAATGAGGGAAGGAAAATATCTCCTCCCAGCACACCACTTTATTCTAACAAGCTGGAATGTTTGGGTGATGAAAGCTTCCTATTCTAACAAGGGCACAAGCACTGGCTAATTAGGGTTAAATGATGGAAGCACTATTGCAACCCTTTCACTGAGACTCGGAACAGTTAGCAGCAGCAGAAGCGATGCGTGAAGTCTTTATAAGCATCTACAAGAAAGTTTGTGATGAAAAAAGAATACATTTTGCAATTTCTTCCCAGTTCAAAGATTGCATGTGGCTGTAGGACTAGTAAAGGTGCTGAGTGATTGGTGATTAGGGTGAGGTGTACCAAGTGGCGGTCAAAGGGTTAACAAGCGAACAAGCAACGATATGGAATTAATGGAGGGAAATCTTGGCTCCATTAAACTACTATTAACAAGCGAACAAGCACGAACGAGTAATTAGGAATAAAGACACGAATTGCAAGACATTTTATTCTAACAAGGGAAGAAGCACGAACAAGCAGTTAGTGAACGGAAATATTAACATCATGAAACCACTCCATTTTAAAAGCGAGCAAGCATTAACTAGCAATTAAAAGCGATTTTTTTTTCCCATTTCATCTTATTTTTTTTTTTAGATTAAGTGTTGTGCTATTTCTATTCATTGATGTAACTCATTTTCTAATTTACTTTTCCTCTCTCTCTCTCTCTCTCTCTCTCTCTCTCTCTCTCTCTCTCTCTCTCTCTCTCTCTCTCTCTGTAATCATCTCCCCCCCTTTCCTTCCGTATCCCTCCTCACTTTCTCTTCATCTGTTCTCGCTCTCTAATATATAAATGTATTTGTTCTTGTATTTTTCCTACTTCCCTCTCTCTCTTTCTCTCTCTCCCTCCTACAATTATTTTCTCTCCCTTTGTTTTCTCTCACATTTTCTCACTTATTTTTTTTCCTTTCTTTACTGTTTTTATTTCCTCATGTGTCCTCTTTTATTTTTCGTATTTTTTTCCTATAATTCTCCTTTTTATCGCGTTTCTTCTTCCTCATATATTTTACTGTTTTTTTTTTTCCTCTCTCTCTCTTTCTCCCCTCTTCACTCCTCTTTATCTTCCTTTACCTGTCTCCCTCGTTTGCTACACACTTTTCCCTCATATTTTATTTTCCTCCACGTGTTCACCATTTATCATCTCCGCATTCTCTTTTCCCTTCACCCTTTCTCCTCCACACCTATTTGTCTCTCTTATTCCTCTCACTTCACCTGCGTTGTTCCCTTTTCTTTCATTTTTATGCATGCTGCCTCCCATCTTTGTTGTCTTCATCATCATCATCACCTCTCTTCGTCACCATTATTAATTTCCTCCCCTTCCCTTACCCATTTAATTTTCCCCCCTCGCTTCATCTTCTATCACCTTTCATAATTTCCCTTTCTTATCTTTAAACACGTATCTTCTTCTGTTATCTTTCCGTCACCCTTTTGTCTACTCCCTTTTTCACCTCTTCCTTCATTTCGCCCGCGTATTATTCGTCCAATTTTCTATCTATCACCTGTATAACTTCCCTTTCCTGTCTTGATACACGTACCTCCCATCCTTGTCTCATTAACTGCGTGCTTTATAAATCTCCTTTGTCCATCCCTCCGTCCCCCACGCCCTGCAGAACGCCGCTGAGGACCGCCAGACGCTTGTGTTCTCCATTATCAACAGCGAACAGGCTTTCAGTAACGCGTGTCGCTTCGGGGTTGAACGGTACCTGATTCCCCTCACCTTCCGCGGGGACCTCATCACCACCACGCAACACGAGCAGCTCTTCAACAACATGGACCAGGTAATCCAGTTTTATAAAGGCTAGGTTGGGTGAGGAGAGATAACAAGAGGGTGTACAGATAGGAAGTAAAAATCTATGAAAGGGGAAGGTTGTATAGGGTTAATATGGTAGGGTTGAGGGAAAAGGGTGATAGATTAGGTAAGGTGGAAAGGAAAAGGTGAAAGGGTTATTAGGATGGTATAACAGGTGATACAATAGGTAAGCAAATTTATAGGTGGTAATAAAAGGTTAAAATACATAGGCTTGTTTTATACAGGGACTGCCACGTGTGTTACGTTTTTAAATCAAAGAAAGGGTTACCTGACTGACTGATGAAGTTAGAGGCACTGTAGAATAATAAGCAAGGAAAGATGAAAAGAAAAGAAATAGAAAAAAATATATATACATCAGAGAGAGAGAGAATGAAACTTGCTTACTAATCCAGATGAGAAATGAAAGATAGTAAAAAAAAAAGAAAAGATGGCAGTGATTCTAGATAAAGATAGAAAATTTAAATAAGAAAAATAAAAAAAAATAGTTACTGATTCACATGAAGGAAGAAAAATGAGAGGAAGGAAAAAAAAAGATGATAGTGTTTCCAGAAGACGAGGAAGATGGAGAGGGGAAAATGGAAGGGTTAAGAGGTCATCAGATAAATCGAATATTTGAGATGAGGGGAAAGAGGAGCGGCGGGATGATGATGAAGGGCAGGTAGTTTCCGTAAATTATTGGGGAGGGAGGGGAAAAAAGGGGAAAAAATGGAAAAGTACAACTAACAAGGTAGAGAAAGTTGGATATTTGTGAGGTCATGTTTCAATACGGGAGAAAGGAAGGGAAAAAAAAAGGAAAATTAGGGTGAGAGGAGAAAATTTGTGGATAAAAAGAAGGGAAATAAAGGAAAAGTAGAAAAGGAGAGAAGAAAAGAGAAAGAGGAGATGATAGTTATTAAAGGAGATGGCAAAAAAAAAAGAGATAAGAGGGGGAAAAAAAAACTAACGAAAGAAGTAGTAAGAATGACGACGGCCACAAAAGGAAATTACATGAAAATTCCCAGAGAAAAAAAAAAAGTACGAATAAAATTAAGAAAACGAGATTGAATAGGGGGGAAAAAAAGGGGAAAAAAAACAATAACAACAAAGAAGGAAGATATGAGACACAAAGGACATTAGGGAAAAAACAGACGTAAAAAATAACTTAAAATTTCCTCTATCATCAATGAGGAAGTCCCGCAGATTACAGGGAAGAAGAAGGGAAAAAAACAGAGGAGGATAAGGGGGAGAGAGGAGAGGGGTGAGTTTATAAGCACCATATTTAGATAAAACGCTAGGGGAAAAAAAGACAAAATCGAAATGGAAAAAAACTTAAAAACACCTTCCTGGAATGGAGGTAGGGAGGGGAAAGAGAGAGAGAGGGGAAAGAGGGGAAATAAGACGAGAAATGGAAGGTCGAAGTAAATGGATTCTGTTTTAGGCATATTGACCTAGTGAGGGGGAAGGAGAGTGAGGGGAGGAGAGGGGAAACCTACCGAGGGGAAATATAAGCTGGTAAAACAAGGGATGGAGCAAGAGGGGAAACGAGAAGTCAATTTGAAACCATATTTTGAGGTAACATTATACCAACAGAGGGGAGAGCAGAGGGGAAAAGAGAGGGGGAACCAGGTGTGTTTATCCTTTAGCGCCGGGAACAGGTGAGGGGAGAGAAGAGAGAATGAGAGGAAGAAATGAAGGGAGATACTGGGGGAGGGAAAGACTGGAGGGAAGTTAGGAGAAGAGAGGTAGAGATATGAAGAAAAAGGAATAACGGGAGAAGGAAAAGGAAGAAGAGGGAAGCAGGTAAGGGGAAGAAAGAAGGAATAGGAGAAAGAAATGAGGAAAGAGATGGAGAAAAGAGGAAGAACTGGAGTAGCGAGAGAGAAGAAAGGGGATAAAAGAGGAAGGGAAGAAGGATGAGGGGAGATGAGGAGGAATGAGGACAGAGAGGAGAGGAAGAAAAGAGTAAGGGGAAAGAGGAGTAAGGGCAGTTGAGGTCAAGAGGTGAGGTGAGGGGAAATGGGAAGTGAGGGGAGGCGACCCACATACAGTTGAAAATTACGTATTTGGGACCAATTTGCGTGCACGAGATAACGCAATGATTTTATGTTAATGGGGCGCAGGTGACCACTATTGAGAAGGTGGTGGTGATGATGGTGGTAGTGGTGGTGATGGTGGTGGGTATTAGGAAGAATCAGATTTTAAACTCAGACTGGATAATAGGGGCAGGTATAATAGTAGTAGTAGTAGTAGTAATAGTAGTAGTAGTTGTAGTATGAAAAATAAATAGAAATGATGAGATAATAATTAAGCAGTATATAGTAGTATTAGTTGTTGTTGTTGCTCTTGTCGTTGTTGTTTTTGTTGTCATTGTTGTTGTTGTTGTTGTTGCTGTTGGTTTTGTTTTGATCTCATTTTTATTGTTACTCTTGTCCTTGTTGTTCTTTTCCTGACCCTCTCCTCCCCCGCAGCTGATGGACCTGTCGGAGACCCTGGTGGACCGCCTCATGGGGAACACTGATGACGCGATAGGGGACCGTGTGGGGATGGCCTACTACCAGCTGGTCAGTACCCCCCCCCCCTCTCTCTCTCTCTCTCTCTCTCTCTCTCTCTCTCTCTCTCTCTCTCTCTCTCTCTCTCTCTCTCTGTCTCTCTTAGGATGCTTAATTAGGCGATTTCATAACTTTCACATTTCTTTGCTTATTTTTTTTTTTCCCAGAGATGAAAATATTTGCAGTTTATCAGTTTTTTTTTTTCATGGATGGTTATTTTTTTTCTTCTGGGGTTTATAATGTTCCTTATGGAGTTAGAATATTATATCAGTTAAGAAAAATAGCTGATTATGCGATAGGTTTAATAATTTTAGTAGTAGTATCCTTTTTAAGTTAGTTTGCCACTGAAAGGACCGTTTTCTCTTACCTTTCTCAATGTTTACTCTTAATTTCTGCATTATCTTTTTTATTAGTATATCATTTAAAGTGGCGTTTTCCTCATATTTTCAGAGCTTATTAATATTTACAGTAGTTATCATTTTAGTATAATTAGCCATTAAAAGTACCGTTTTCTTTTGCATATTCTCAGTTTTTAAGGATGACTATTTTTCTTTTACGTCCCTCAGTTAATTAGGCACTTCATTAATTAAGCTGCCTGGGGTGGACGTGTTTAATTATTCTTTACTTTAACACTGAAAGACCGGATATTAGACGCGTATGTATACTGAACAAGATCAAACCGGATATTAGACGCGTATGTAACTCACTATACTGAACAAGATCAAATGAAGCGTAGACTGAATGTTAGACTGTGACTGACTGAATAAGATTGATTTAGTCTTAACTGATTACTTGCTGAGATGACTGACTGATTGACTGACTGACTGACTGATAACCAAAATAGCACTTGACTGACTTATCTCTTAGCTGGTGGTATAAAAATTAGCTGAATAACATTATTTTATATTAAGACATAGCCACTGACTGACTGTTGAATGATGACTGACTGAGTGCTGAACTGACTGACTGACTGACTAGAAACTGAACTGATTGACTGACAGAATGTGGCAGGATTTTGTTGATACTGTTTTGACTGACTGACTGGGTGAATGACTGGGTGAATGACTGACTGAGTGACTGACTGAGTGACTGACTGATTGGTTTCTTTACATTTATACATACTGACTTAAGAGTAGCATTTAACTGACTACTACTACTACTACTACTACTACTACTATCTTTTAGCCACCAATAGAACTGCAATAAGTGTTACCAAGCCATTAGTAGAACATCTCAAGCCAAGACCAGCCTTCCCTGCCTCCCATCCCACCGCCACCACCACCACCGCCACCAACAGCCTGCCTCTTTACGTGGAAATTCAACGCCTTTGTCTCCGTCTCCTGTTTACTAATGCGAGTGTGGGGATTTTGGTGCTAGATCTCTTGAGTTGCTGTTGTTGGTGGGGGTGGTGGTGGTGGTGGTGTTTTTTGTTAGTGTTATTGTTCTTTTTGTTATTGTTGTTTTCTTAAAAGTATTTGTTTCTTTTTTCATGTTTTTTTTTCTCGTGTTTCTTGTGTTCTTGTTCTCGTTCTTCCTTTTTACCTATCCTTTTCTACTACTACTACTACTACTACTACTACTACTACTACTACTACTACTACCCACAGGTGGAGGAATTGGTGCAGCAGTACACGCAGTACCTGGCAGGTCTCCCCGAGGCTGACCAGGTGCTGGCCCTCAAGCTGCAGGAACAGGACTTCAACGAGTTTCTCCACGAGCCGCCAGTGCCGAGGAAGAAGCCAGACATCACTTCCTTCATCCACAAGCCCGCCGAGGTGAGAGAGAGAGAGAGAGAGAGAGAGAGAGAGAGAGAGAGAGAGAGAGAGAGAGAGGTGGGGGGGAATTCTGAAACGCTTTGCTCTCTCATAATTTTCAAAGGCCACAGGGATGATTTGCCGGGTTCTGATGAGTGTTTCTTCTGTTAATGATAGGGGAATCTTGTTAATTCGTCACTAGAATTATAAAAAGACTCTTAGAGACAAGTGTAACTTCAGTAATGGAGGTGCGGCGCAGATGTTTCAGAATACGGTCCAGAGAGAGAGAGAGAGAGAGAGAGAGAGAGAGAGAGAGAGAGAGAGAGAGAGAGAGAGAGAGAGAGAGAGAGAGAGAGTTGCATCTATGTAAAGCTTTCTAGTTCATATTACCTAGTTGTGAAATCAAGTTTGTCATTATCATCGTTTTCTTAAGTAACGGAACAGTTGGTACCTCTGTAACTCGTGAGCGGAATGGTTGGTACTCTTGGGCACTGCCATTTTGTAGGATGTTTCAGTAAATGCTCTGAAACAGTGAAGCAGTGGTTCGGTGCTTGGCTGGCCGTCACGTGACCAGCGCTTGATCCCCAAGATCGGTCAACTATTACAGTGTTAAACCAGGACAGATGAAATTCCTGTAAATATAATAGTTTTCAGTATTATTATTATTATTATTATTATTATTATTATTATTATTATTATTATTATTTAAGTTTAATTAATATCTACCCCTCACTCGGAAGGTCAAACTTAAGCACATCCCACGATACCGACTCTGAACCGTGAAGCAGGTTTCGAACAGTGTGTGTGTGTGTGTGTGTGTGTGTGTGTGTGTGTTACCACGAGTCAATCCCTAGCTTTTCTTCCTCTCGCCTCTTCCATCTTCGTTACAATATCACGTATGTTTTTCTCAAAGCAACGCAGCGCAACACAAGCCACTCACACATTCTCCTTCCCACGTGTTACTGAGAAAATACAATGACCTGACGAATTAATGAGTTTAATGATATTTTTAATGATACCTGGAGAAGTGAGCGCCCCAGCATCTCTTCCTATTCCCCCCATCCCCCACCCCCTTCAAAGCTGCTCCGCCCACGTCTTGGCTCTCTCCGATCACTTGTCACCTTAGTTATACTGCGGACATAGTGACGAGGTGCTGTGAGTGGTAAGTGTGTTTCTTTTGGTCTAATTTATTATTTTTACCGTGAGTCTGTGGTTTGTGGTCTGCGTTGCTGTTATTTATCAGCCATGATGCTGTTCTGGTATCCCGTGATGGAAAGTTTTGGAGTTCTTTTGTCACCTCGTATAAAAATTGGACGTGATGAAGTTTAAATTGTTGGTGTTTGCTGATTTTATCCGTTTTTCGATTTGATTATGAAGATTTTTTATGGTTTCTTTTTTTTTTACTATTTATAAACTGTACTACCACCACCACCATCTCCTACACACACACATCCATCCCCAGCGCACAAACACACACACACACACACACACACACACACACACACACACACATCCTCTCTTCCCTCCCCACTCATACACACCCACACACTCAATCACACCCAGTTTAAAAAGACACACACCAGTTTAAAAAGACATGCACCTCTCCCCCGCACCTGTTCTGACGCGCCTCTCCCCCAGCACCTGCGTGAAATCCTTGGGCTCCTGACGCAGGTGTACACTACGTCAGCAGGTCACCCCCGACAACGCTCACCTGGACGCCGTGCTTGACCGCCTTAAGGTGACCACGTGACCTTTGCTCCTCACCTTCACTCACCTACATTTTAATCCAGCTTTCTACTCCCTCGCCTCATTATTATTATTATTATTAGTAGTAGTAGTAGTAGTATTAGTAGTAGTAGTAGTACCTGTTGTTGTTGTTGTTGTTGTTGTAGGAGGAGCAATAGAGGTAGTAGTAGTTGTAGCAATAGTAGTAGTAGTAGTAGTAGCAATAGTATTAGTAGTATTAGTAATAGTAGTAGTAGTAAAAGCTTCTCATAGTCATTATTATTATTATTATTATTATTATTATTATTATTATTATTATTATTATTATTATTATTATTTTCATCAGGAATATTACTCAGTTCATTTTCGTTTTGTGCATTACCCATCATTACGTTTAGTTTTGTTTGTTTTTTTTATTTCACTTTCGCTCACCCTCACCCTCACCAACCTACCATTCCTCTTACCTTCATCCTAATCACCACTTTCATCATCCTATCTTATTCTTCCCTCACCCTTTATTGTCTCAAAGTACGTAATTTTTCTATCCGTGTGTGTGTGTGTGTGTGTGTGTGTGTGTGTGTGTGTGTGTGTGTGTGTGTGTGTGTGTGATTTAGCTATTAGATGATTTATTTTCATTTATTATCTTTTTTTCAGTTTTACATGTGACTTACAGAAATGTTCTATGTAAAATTCCATTACGTTTTCTCTTCTGTTTTGTCTCTCACGTTTTTCGTTTTTGTTTCGTGTTCTCTTTATCATGTAAATATTTTCTTTTCCCTACTGCGTCCTTTTCAAGCTTTTTATTTATTTCTGTTCATTTATTTCTGTTTTAATACCGTAGTTTTCACTTTTAATATTCACAGACGTAGTGTTATTTGTTTTATTTTCCGCGTGAGTTCACAAAGTACGTCAGATAGACAGTTTTGTAAAATAACGAGGAAGAATATTAATTATTGAAATACTTAAAAAAACACACTTTTTCAGTTGTTTTATACTTTTTACATTAATATCCTCTTCCTACTTTTCATGATTTAATTATCAGTAGTCTTAGTGAGAATTTTCTTATCGGATTTGCTTTTGTATTATTATTATTGTTTTGGAAAGGTACGATCTTTGCTGATTTTTTTTTTAATTCAGATTTAAAGATCTTTATCTGATAATTGGATATGTTCTTTACTTAAGAATCGTTGTACACTTGTTGAATATTATTTAGAGGTCTTAGGAGTGCGGTACAGGTAATAATCATAATTCAGTTCTAAAAAAGCTAGATACATATTAATAGTATTTTTCTTCACTTAATAATGGTGTTCATTTTTTCGTAACCTTTGATAGGAACGCTTTATAGCAACTCCTTACCTGTGTGTTGTTTGTTTGTTTCCCCGGTGTGTGTATTACTATGTATTTATGTATGTATTCTCTCTGTGCCTCTACCATAATCCTCTCTCTCTCTCTCTCTCTCTCTCTCTCTCTCTCTCTCTCTCTCTCTCTCTCTCTCTCTCTCTCTCTCTCTCTCTCTCTCTCTCTCTCTCTCTCTCTCTCTCTCTCTCTCTAGGGAGGAGAGGCGTCACAGATTGAACCATTTATATCATTACTCTCCCTGCTCCCCCAAACACTCCCTCCTTGTCTCTCGCTCTCTCTCACTCAAGTACCGCCTCTCTCCTTGCTCTCCCAAAACACGTCTTACCTCTCCATTTCTCCTTAAAAATTTTCCTCCCTCTCCCTCCTCTCCCATCTGCCTCTTTCCCTAAGTACCTCATAATTTCTCTTTACTCAGTCTTCTCCTCTCCTCTCCTCTCTTCTTTTCTCTTTTTTCTCCTTTTCTCTCCTCTCCTCTTTCTCCCTTTCTCTTTAAACATTACCTTCCCTTTCCCTAAGTCTCTAAAAAACACACACTCCCATTTCTTTACTTTCCTAAAACATTTCTTTCTTTTCCCCTTCTCCTCCTCCTCCCACCCTCTATTCCTTCTTTCCTTCTCTCCCTTCTCCCAACTCTCGCAAAACTATTTCTCATTTCGTTAATTTTCTGAAACATAACATTTTTCTCTTTCTCTTCTTCCTCCCATCTTCTTCTCCCTCTTCTCTTCTCCCAGAGCACTCCTCCCCTCTCTTCTCTCCCCATGAATGCCTCCATCTCCCCATTTCTTACCCACGATACACCTCTCTCTCTCGCGTTCCTCCCCATTCTGAAGTAGACCCAAACTCCCAAACTTTCTCTTCTGCCTCCCTCTCACCAACACACGTATGGAATGAAAATAAATATACAAGACAAAAATATCAGCTGATCTACACAAGGAAGCATCTCTCTCTCTCTCTCTCTCTCTGTCTCACTCTCTCACTCTCTCTCACTCTCTCACTCTCTCTCCCAACAGTCATGCTACCGAGGCGTCACCAGTCAGCAGAACATCATGGAGCCATCGCCCCCTGCTCCCCTGCCACCCCCGACCGCTCTTCAGACGCCCCCGCTCACCACCACATCCAGGCCCGCCGCCCCCTCCGCCCTCCGCTCATCTCCGTTGCGGACATTGAACAGCGGCTCGTGTTCACCAAGTTCACGCAGGTATGGAGAGAGAGAGAGAGAGAGAGTGTGTGTGTGTGTGTGTGTGTACTAGTTTGTTAGTTTCATTATCACTACACACACACACACATTCTCTCTCTCTCTCTCTCTCTCTCTCTCTCTCTCTCTCTCTCTCTCTCTCTCTCTCTCTCTCTCTCTCTCAATGCAGGGCAATTAACACGTTCATGATTTTTTCTGCCTTTGATAATTGTGCTTCTGAATTTTACCGAAAACTGTAGCTTATCTTGCAGAGAGAGAGAGAGAGAGAGAGAGAGAGAGAGAGAGAGAGAGAGAGAGAGAGAGAGAGAGAGAGAGCTTATCCCCTAACCTTATATTTATTTTGAGATAGAGAAAATTTTAAAATAGAGAAAATATGCATTGAGTTCCATGTCCTGAGAGAGAGAGAGAGAGAGAGAGAGAGAGAGAGAGAGAGAGAGAGAGAGAGAGAGAGAGAGAGAGAGAGAGAGAGAGAGAGAGAGAGAGAAATTTGTGGTATATTTTTCATTCCCTTTCTGCTGTATCTAATTTTTCCCCTTTATTTTCTTTCTTTCTTTATTTATTTATTTTTTTGGTTCGTACATAATAATCTTGTCTTCTTTCTCTCTCTCTCTCTCTCTCTCTCTCTCTCTCTCTCTCTCTCTCTCTCTCTCTCTCTCTCTCTCTCTCTCTCTCTCTCTCTCTCTCTCTCTCTCTCTCTCTCTCTCTCTCTCTCTCTCTCATTACCCTTCACCTGAGAGCTGCTTACGTTATTTTTCACGGCCTCTTAACAACACCGTAAGCGCCCGCCAACAATAGCACTTACCTCTCTCTCTCTCTCTCTCTCTCTCTCTCTCTCTCTCTCTCTCTCTCTCTCTCTCTCTCTCTCTCTCTCTCTCTCTCTCTCTCTGGCAGTATCTTCTATTTGTCTTCATTTTCTTCCTACAATCATTTATCTTTCTCCTTTTCTTCACTTATTCTTTGTTTTTTTCTCTCTTTCTCATTTGTCAGTATTATTCTTATTTGCTCAAAGCTCGTTTTATTATTTTTTTCTTCTTATCTTCTTCCTCCTTTCGTCTCGCATTTTCTTCCATGTTGCCATCTTTTCTCGTTTTCTTTGTAAATCTCCTTTCCTCTCAGTTTCTCAGGTTTACTGCTTCCTCTCTCTCTCTCTCTCTCTCTCTCTCTCTCTCTCTCTCTCTCTCTCTCTCTCTCTCTCTCTCTCTCTCTCTCTCTCTCTCTCTCTCGTGTGTGTGTCTTTACTCATTCCTTCATATTTCTTATTCTTGTTTTTTTTTCTCTTGTTCTTCCTCTTCTTAGTCTAATTTCTCCTCCCTTTTACATCCTCGTCTTGTTTTGCTTCTTATTTCGCTTCCAATACATACACATTTCTTTCTATCCTCGCTTCTTACCGTCTTTTCTTCTTCAGTCTCTCTCTTTCTCTATTTTTCTTCCCCGTACTCATCTCTTAGCCTTCTTATTCTTCACCATGTATCACTTTTCTCTATTCTCTTTATTTCTTCTTAACTTGTGCTGTTTGTTCTCTCACTCGCTCACTCACTCACTCTCACATGCCTCTTTCCTAATGCTGTCTGTTCCTCACTCCTTCACTCACTCGTACTCATTTCTCTCATTCCCTCGCAGCCTTTCCGCCTCAACGATGGCAAGAGGCAATGGGTGTTTGGTGGGGAGCTGTACAAGTTTGAGGGGCGTCATCTGAAGCAGTACTGGGCGATGCTCTTCACTGACTTGCTTCTCTTCACCAAGATCAACAGAGACCGTGTTATTTTTGTGATGGAAGACCCTGTCCCCCTTGCTTCAGTGTGCCAGGCGATTTTCAACGTGAAGAAGAAAGGTGCGTGGTGATGGTGGTGGTGGTGGTGGTATTAGGGGGTGTCAGAAAGATGTACTATATATGGGTTGATAAATAGAGAATAGCAGGGAGATGGGGATAAAGAGAGGTACAGTAGGTAAGGTAGGGGTTGTTGTTGTTGTTGTTGTTGTTGTTGTTGTTGTTGTTGTTGTTGTTGTGTGTGTGTGTGTGTGTGTGCCTGCCTCTTGCAGACACTTCACGCCACTCGACAAGCCACTTAGAGAAAACAAAACAAAGGCTTTAACACGACTGCTTGCCTCTCCACCTGACACCACCACCACCACCACCACCATAACAACAACAACAATAACAACCACAACAAACATCACTCAAAAATTCACACTCATGATTTCTTTGTTCACCCATCCAAAAAAAAAAAAAAAAATAATAATAATAATAATAATTACATCTTATCCACTGCTTTACTCTCACTCACCTCTCACTCTCCCCTCACTCTCCCCTCTCTCCCCGCACAGCTACCGAGTTCCGCCTCATAGTGGACATTGGAGTGAGAGTGCCGGGGTCCGAAGCGGGGTATCTCAACTCTCCCTCCACCACTCGCCGCCGCCGGGGCTCCACCACCTCCACCTCCTCCTCGGGGCGCGCCAACAAGAGGACGTTGGTCATCCGCGCCCCCACCATTGACCTCAAGGCGACCTGGAACAACCTCATCAACCGCCAGCTGTAAGTGGAGAGAGAGAGAGAGAGAGAGAGAGAGAGAGAGAGAGAGAGAGAGAGAGAGAGAGAGAGAGAGAATGTGTGCAGTTTATTAATTTATTGTCTTATCTACTACTACTACTACTACTACTACTACTACTACTACTACTACTACTACTACTACTACTACTACTACTACTACTGGTACTGCTACTAATACAGCCTTTTTTGCCAACGTTTTTTTTCTGCATTTTCTTTTTTTTTTCCAGTCATTGAACTATAACATTGCAACCTATTATCTTCTTTTCGTTTTTTATCGAGCAATTATCTACAAACAATAACGAAAATGCTGTGATCTAGTACCAGTTATCCAGCGTTAGCATGAGTTTAATTAAGTTACTCGCAAAATAACACGTTTTCTCTCAATTCAACACCATTTTCTCTCAAACGATTTATGGACTAACTCGTGTAAAATGACTTCCGACACGCGTGTTTATGTTTAGCTCCGCAGTGAGGCAACGCTTTAATTACCGGGCTCTTGCTACCCACGCTAACATTGGCTGGTGATTACTCTATTATTCAGCCGTAGTATCGATGCTTCCCTGCCTCCTCACTTCACGGTGCGCAATCAGGCGTAATGAGGCTGGGATTAATGGTGTGTGCTTAAAAGGATTCTGTGTCGAGTCTTCATTGTTGGTGTTTGGCTCAGTTAGGTTAGATTAGGTTAGGTTCCAGTCAGCCTTCCTTCTTGGCAGCTTATGGCGAGTTATCATGATTACTCATATACGAAAGCGGGAATATACGTAAATTTAGAGACGTGCACGTAAGCTAGAGTGAAATATATTAGTGTTTAGTGATTCTGGAGTGATTTAAAGTAGATTGTTAGTGAATAGCGGTAACTTCTGGTCTGTTATCGTGATTACTTGCGGGAAATACGAAAGGAAGGATATGTGTAGATGTGAGTGAGTGAAGTGGGCATGTTGTTAGTACAGAGTGATACTCGAGTGACTTGGAATAGACGAGTAGTGGTTAAAGGCGACTTTTGGTGTGTTATTATGAGTCGACTGATGATGGGTTTAGAAAGAGACGAGTGATAAAGATGGTGATAAGGAAATGACACAAAAAATAATGATGATGACGAAAGGAGACGAAGGATGATGAAGATAGGAATGATATGAAAAAGAGACGAATGATAATGGTGATGATGACGATGATTAATGATGATGATAAGGAAAAAGATGAAGGATGTTGAAGACAAGAATTTTAATAATACCGGTGATGACAGTGATAAAAAAAAAAAGAATAATGATAAAAATAATAATGATAAAAAAAAATATCACGAATGATGAGAAAGATAACTTGAATAATACTGATGATGATGATGATGATGATAAACACTAAAAGGAATGAAAACAGACGATACCCACTGAAAAACGCGGTGTTGTGAGGAGTGGGGGGTGCGAGTGGGGGAACAACATCAAAACACTCTCCATAAGGGATTCGAAGATCAAACTCACAAAACTGACTTAGGTGGAAAATCATAATGAGACTTGCAATGGTTTCCCAAATACCTGACAAGCTTAAGTTTGATTGCCACTTTAAGAAGCTTACCAGTCGATCTTCTTACGTCTTTCTCCTCTTTTTCCGCGCGATAGATGTAAACGGCTGATAGAAAACGTGCTTCGAGTAGGGAATAAGGGAAAAAAATATGTTGCAATGGGTGACTTAAGAAAGAGTTTGGTATTGTTTAGTCTCTGTGTGTTGGCTTGATTTTTAACAGGCTCAGGTGCAAGGCGTTGGGGTTTCCATGGATGATAGTGGTTGTTTGGCAGGGTTAGTGTTGGGGAGGAAAAAAAAACAGAACACTAATGAAAACTCGATAGATTTAAATTAATATTGTATATTCATTAGGGAGGAAATACTGAGACCTACGAAAAACCGTCTAATCATTGGCAGTTAAACAAAGGTAGTGTGTGTGTATTCCATGAGGGGCGGGGGGAAAGGAAAACTAATGAAAAAACCCCACTAATCATTGATACTTTTACAAAATAATGCACAGTTTTCCCTTACTTTACTTAACTCCTTAAACAAAAATGGGAAAAAAAATAACACCTTGATTTTCCTTTACTGTAATTACCTTCTAAAAAAAGAAATGCCCAAGCTTTTCCTTACTTTACTGACTCAACCTAAAAAAAAAAAAAAAGAGAGAGAGAGAGAGACAGAAAGAGAGACACGTAAATTCCATCCCCTTCACCAACCTCCTGTGATAGAGAACCCCACTCTTTCATCTCCTGCAGCAGGGGCGTGTCGGAGAGAGTCACCGGGTTCGCCCTTACGTCTTTAACCTTCTAAATCACCCCGGGACACACAAGTTACTCGTGCACAGCCCCGATCTTGTTTAGCGATCAAGGGAAGGTGTGCCTTTGAAAACAATTTAGGGGGAATGCAGAAGGTTAGCCCTAGGACTGCTAAGGCCCCCTGTTTGCTGGGTTTTGTTGTCTTGGTGTAGTTCAGATTAGCGTTTTGAAGGGTGATAGTTTGGGGTTTTGAAAGGTGATATCCCCAGTTAGAGTAAAATGATAAACTTGATAATATATGTGTGTGTTGAAAGGCGGTACTTGTAATAATAAGTGAGGGTTTTCAAAGGTGATTCTCCCAGCTAAAGTAAAATAACAAACTTGATAATAAATTTGTGTTTTGAAAGGCGGTACTCGGAATAATAAGTGTGGGTCTTGAAAGGCGATACTCTGCAATGAATGAGGGTTTTGAAAGACGATGCTCCCGGGAAAAGTCTCTTAAATCATTCAGTCACTCGCCGGCGGAAGGTTGGATTCTCTCGTTCGCGATTGATAAAGAGAGTAACAGACTTTTTTTCATGAAAGAAGGAAGAAAAAATAATAAAAATAAAAAACGGATAATCTTTTGCTCGAAGTTCTTTACACACACACACACACACACACACACACACACACACACACACACACACACACACACACACGTACACAAACTCTGCATTACTTTTACAATTTTGTACGCCTCTTACCTCATCTTTAATTCATTCACTCTTCCTCCTCTCCTTCCTCTTCCTTATTCTCTCCTGCACCCCTCTCTCTCTCTCTCTCTCTCTCTCTCTCTCTCTCTCTCTCTCTCTCTCTCTCTCTCTCTCTCTCTCTCTCTCTCTCTCTCTCTCTCTCTCTCTCTCTCCCAGCGCCTCCCCTCGTCACATGGCTACTCAAAAAGTCATAGTACATATTCTGTTTTACATATCTATAAAATTATCTCTCTCTCTCTCTCTCTCTCTCTCTCTCTCTCTCTCTCTCTCTCTCTCTCTCTCCTTTACACCTTCCAATCTCCCCTTTCAATGATTTTTCCCTCATTTTTTTTCTTTCCTTTTCTTCCTCTTTCTTCATTTTCCCCTAAACCTTTGTCCCTCCTCCTCCTCCTCCTCCTCCTCCTCCTCCTCCTCCTCCTCCTCCTCCGTAATCTCACCAAGTATGGAAATGAATAAGTTAGTTTTTTTACAGAGGTTTCCCTAAGTTCACCAAGTTAGGGGTGACTCTAAGGGCGCCCCTGTGTCGAGGAGGCCTGGTGAGGAGTGGGGTGACTCGGGGCGTGTGTGTGTGTGTGTGTGTGTGTGACGAGTATGATGTCTTTTTTAATCTGTGAGTCAAAATGAGGCAAAATTTGTGTATAAATGTGTTTTTTCATATTTTTTTGTATATTGGGTGAGTCTGTGAGTGAGGTGAGTCTGTCAGGTGATGAGTGACTTAAGTCGTACTGTCTCGTGGATGAGTGAGTCAAGTTGAGGCGAAATGGATGTTTGTGTGTAGTTTTCGTACATTTTTTTTTTTTTTTATACAGGAGTAATTGTTGAGTGAGTGAGTCATTTGGTGAGTGACCCTGGATGAGTGTATTGATGGATGAATAAGTGAACGAATGAGTGAATAAATGCAGGTGAGTCAGTGAAGGAAGGGCAGGTGTGGATTTGTGTTTACCTGTAAGAGAGAGAGAGAGAGAGAGAGAGAGAGAGAGAGAGAGAGAGAGAGAGAGAGAGAGAGAGAGAGAGAGTAAATATTATGAAGAAGGCTAAAATGGTGGATGTGTGTCGTGATTGTTTGGATGAGAGAGAGAGAGAGAGAGAGAGAGAGAGAGAGAGAGAGAGAGAGAGAGAGAGAGAGAGAGAGAGAGAGAGAGAATCAAATTGAGTTACAGAACTGAGGGGATGAAATTCGCAGAGAGAGAGAGAGAGAGAGAGAGAGAGAGAGAGAGAGAGAGAGAGAGAGAGAGTACATATCATAATAATAAAACCAGGGGGACTAATTGGGAAGCAAAATCACCATCACGGGGACCATTACAAAATTCACTCCTTTTTTCCGGAAATATAATAATTTTTCCCAACATTTGCTTAAAAAAAAAATAATAAAATAGAGGAAGTTTTTACGCTTAGAAATTAGTGAAATGCTCAAGTGACTAAGAGCAACTACTAATATTTCGTTTCAGAGAGAGAGAGAGAGAGAGAGAGAGAGAGAGAGAGAGAGAGAGCAATATGATCAACTCTTTAATAATGACTTTTTAATTACTAAATCAGTTTTGAACGAAGGCAAAAAGATAGATATAAAAATGTAAAGATAAGTTTGCAAGTTAGCTGGAAGTGATGAGGTCAGTCGTTTGAGAGAGAGAGAGAGAGAGAGAGAGAGAGAGAGAGAGAGAGAGAGAGAGAGAGAGAGAGAGAGAGTAAAAATAGAAATTGAAGTAGATATAGATAAAACTCGGTCTTAAATGGAATACGTTGATAAAAAGTATGAACAGAGAGAGAGAGAGACAGACTTACACACACACACATACCTCACATAATCCAGCCACTTAAATAGTACAGCTTATTATGTATTTTTAACCACGCATTACCTAATACCTTGGCTGGGAGGGAAGGGCTGAAAAAGAGGAGTGTCTCACCGTACGTTTGTGTGTTGGTAGGTACGAATGTCAGCTGGGTGCCTCCTCCCCTCTCTCTGACTACGGGACCAGTCTGGCTCGAGCCGCCTCCACGGACGGGGTCCCTGCTATCTCTCCGGCCTCTGTGAGTATTCAACCACCATCTCTCTCTCTCTCTCTCTCTCTCTCTCTCTCTCTCTCTCTCTCTCTCTCTCTCTTGGTGGTGTTTTTAATGATGTGTTTTTGTTCTGTTTTCCTTCTTCCTCCTCGTTCTATTGTATTTTGTGTTTAGTTATCAGTGTTTTGTTTCGTCTCTTTTTTGTTTATGCTATCTTTCTTGTGTGTGTGTGTGTGTGTGTGTGTGTGTGTGTGTGTTTTATTATCTTTTGTTTCGTTCGTACGTTTTCTCTGCTTTGTATTCCTTCGTTGTATCGTTTTCCTTGATTGCATACGCCCTCTCTCTCTCTCTCTCTCTCTCTCTCTCTCTCTCTCTCTCTCTCTCTCTCTCTCTCTCTCTCTCTCTCTCTCTCTCTCTCTCTCTCTCTCTCTCTCTCAAAATAATACTCCTAAACTAGATAAAAATTCAGCACAGTCCACCATCACAAAACGCCATTTTCTTTTTTTATTTTTGTGAGCGCTCCGTTTTCTGTGGCCAGGTGGTGGCGTAGCAGTAGCAACAGCGAGCGTCAGTTTAATAATTAATGGGACCTAGCGAAATTACCTGAACTGGAGCGCTGATTAGGAAAAGTGACTGAAACTATATAGCTGGAGAGAGAGAGAGAGAGAGAGAGAGAGAGAGAGAGAGAGAGAGAGAGAGAGAGAGAGAGAGAGAGAGAGAGAGAGCGTATTTCCTTTATGTGTATGTTAGATGAGGGGAACTGGTAGGAGGAGGAGGAGGAGGAGGCCACGAAAGGAGTAATTGGTGGTCACTTGGTTTAGTCTCGGCGTAGGAGGAGGAGGAAGAAGAGGAGGAGGAAGAGGAGGAAGAGGAGGAGGAGGAGGATGACCAAGCTTACAGGGAAAGAAGACTGAGATCTAAAGAAGAGGATAGAGAGAAGGAAGAGGAAGAAGAAGAAGAATATGGTTGGAAATACATAAATTAATAAAAAAGGAGGAGGAGGAGAACATAAGACAAAATAAGGAAGAAGAGAAGAATAAGGATTAGAAAGAGAAGAAAATAACGAAGGTGATCCGAGAGAGAGAGAGAGAGAGAGAGAGAGAGAGAGAGAGAGAGAGAGAGAGAGAGAGAGAGAGAGAGAATTAGACCAGAAAAGATATGAAGGAGGAGGTTAACAAAAACTCAAATTGGGAAAGGAACAAGGAAGAGGAGGAGGAGGAAGAGGAAGAGGAGGAGGAGGAGGAGGAGGATGGCCAGATGAAGGAAAAAGAAAAAGGCGGAGAAGTGAAGGAAAAAAAAAAGAGAATGAGACTTGGAAGGAGAAGAGAAAAAGGAAGATTGCGTAAAGGACAAGAAGAAGAAGAAGAACAAGTGGAAGGAGAAGAAGAAGAAAACGAGGAGGAAGAAGAAGAGTAAAGAAAGAAAACAAACAAAAATTACGTACAGGACAAACAAGAGAAAGAAGAAGAAGAAGGAGAAAAAAAGGAAAAGAAAAAGGGCAAACGGATCAAAATCAGAAGAAAAAAAAGAAAAGAAGAAAAAAAAAACACGAGACTTAAAGTAAATAAAGCTGAAAAAAAAAAAAATAAATAAATAACAGGCCTACCTTGATTTACCAGCTGTTGTTAGGGCTTAAAGGGTTGACGTGTTTAAGAGGAACTATGACATTAGGGGCTCAGAGAGAGAGAGAGAGAGAGAGAGAGAGAGAGAGAGAGAGAGAGAGAGGTGGTGTGTGGAAAGCTGTATTGTCACTAGTTTTGTACCTATATGAGACTTGTCGAGGAGCGAGGGGTCTGCTGGCTATTGTTGTGTCTGTCTGTGTGTCTCTGTCTTTCTCTCTCTCTGTCTTTCCGTTCCTCACTCGCTCTCTTTCCGTGTGTGTGTGTGTGTGTGTGTGTGTGTGTGTGCGCCATTCTCTCTCACTGGTTGTCTCTTTGATGTTCGGGAGGAGGGAGAGGAAGAGTAGGAGGAGGAGGACTAGGGATACATATTGTGAGGAAAGTGAAGGGAAATAGAGAGAGAGAGAGAGAGAGAGAGAGAGAGAGAGAGAGAGAGAGAGAGAGAGAGGAGGGAGGGAGGGAGGGAGAGATAAGAACCAATATGGAGGAAAGTTTGACGTCTTAATTAAACACTTGACGGAATCATTGAAGGTGTTGGGCTGTACTCTCTCTCTCTCTCTCTCTCTCTCTCTCTCTCTCTCTCTCTCTCTCTCTCTCTCTCTCTCTCTCTCTCTCTCTCTCTCTCTCTCTCTGTCAAGCGTATTACTTCCTCTACGCTATTTTTCTTCATATTCCAATGTCTCCCTCTTCCTCCTCCTCCTCCTCCTCCTCCTGACTACTCTCCTCTTTGCCTACTCCTATATTTTCTCCATCTACTTTCCTCCCCCACCTCCTCCCCTCCCCCTCTCTTAATTAGCACCTGTCACCTTCATCATAGGAGGAGGAGGAGGAAGAGGGAGGAAGAGGAGGAGGAAGAGGGAGGGGTGAAGTTTGTGCTGTACCGTGTTGCCTCGTAACATAAAGGAGGGAGAGAGGGAGAGGGGAGAGAGGGAGAGGGAGAGAGAATGATAAGTGGAGGAGGGAGACAAAGAGGAGGAGTTGCATAAGCTGTGTAATTGTTATGCTTATATTTATTAGAGAGAGAGAGAGAGAGAGAGAGAGAGAGAGAGAGAGAGAGAGAGAGAGAGAGAGAGAGAGAGAGAGAGAGAGAGAGAGAGAGAGAGAGAGAGAGAGAGAGAGAGAGAGAGAGAGAGAGAGAGAGTATACATCCATCTCACAAAACACAGTAATTAGACACAGGGCGCAGTTACCCTCGTTACATGCAAATGACACCCAAACACACGAAGGTCCCCGCGTGAGTGATAAGGCCCGCTTGCAGGTAAGACTAATTAAGTTACTTGCACCAATCACTTGCCGGCCAGGTGTGATGAGGGCCCAGGTAATTATGTATACCTGTGAACTTTGCTTACTGTATACAAAATTCTTAACCCTTTCAGTACTTTGATCTGTTTTATTTACGTCATTCGGTGATTTTTTTTAATTTTTTTTATTATTATTAAGTTACGAATCTGGTTAGTCGTAT
The DNA here is from genome assembly GCF_035594125.1 of Scylla paramamosain. Classification (NCBI taxonomy): domain Eukaryota; kingdom Metazoa; phylum Arthropoda; class Malacostraca; order Decapoda; family Portunidae; genus Scylla; species Scylla paramamosain. The sequence continues at coordinate 3,624,245 of NC_087174.1, forward strand.
ATTCCTTTATCTTACGTTGTGGAGAGAGGATGAGAAGGAAAAGTTTGTGAAGAAAGTTTGTGTACGTGATGTAGAGGCTTGTGTTGCGTTGTGTTGAGAGGGTGAGAGGAAGGGGAGTATGAAATAAGTGTGTGTTTTGATAAAGATGATGTCCGTGCTGTGTTGCGGTGATATTCTAAAAGGTGGGAGTGTATAAGGAAGGCGTGCGTGTGTGTGAATGTTATGGAGGAGTTTTGTGTTGTAGTAAGAGGTGGAGACTTCATAAAGGAGGTGTGTGTGGGAGTTAAGGAGAGAAGGCTTGTCTTGTTCCATGCTGAGAGGCTGGAAGGAAGAGAGATAGCAAAGAGAGAAACTTAAGGTCCAACCAAGAAGAAAAAAAAAAAATAGAAAGAAAACAAGAAAAAGAAAAATCACTTGCACGTTTTTTTCTTTTTTTTTTCTTTTGAAGGGGAAATAATTGGAAAAAAAAGTTCAGTTTAATTTACTGCTACCAAAATTCCAAGATTGAATCGGAAGAAGTTGCCCAATTTACCTCGAATTGTGTGTTTTTTTTTTTTTTTTTTTATTACTCATTTGAAACAGTTCACTTTGTAGGAAGGTCGAGAAAATAGATGCCGGTAGAGAGTAGCGGACATGAAAAAGATGAAGGAGTGAAAGTATTAGCTAACTCTTCGTGCTTTCATTAATACTGGAGATGTGTTAATACTCTTCTCTTGAACCAGTTAAAGTCGAAGGGAGGAAGGAAATAAACAGACAAAATAAAGAGTTGCAAATTATACCAGCGAAAAGAACGAAAAAGGGAAGATACTAATTATCTCTTCGTGATTTAATTTATTCTAGAGATGTGTTGGCACTTGTCTTTTGAAGCGAGAGAGAGTGAAGTTGGAGGAAGGAAATGAACACAAACAAGTGGAGAGTTGCAGATCATACCAGGGAAGGAATACAAGAGTGAAGGACCATCTAACTCTTTGGAATCTCATTTTCGTCACTACATTTTAATGAATTACGTTCAAACCAGTAGCTAGATAATCTTATAACGCAATTTTTGGACAACCGCTAAATGAACACCGCTGTAATTATATTTAAACAGATTATTCTAAGTAATCTCTGGCGGGGGAGAATCTGATGTGCTTTTTATAGGAATTGTCTGCCTTATAGAATTTAGTCTTTATTTTGGACCAAAGGGAAGGAGGGATTTATTTTACGCCGGTGATGTGATTTGCATATTGAGTCAAGTTCTCTTATCCTATGCCCCGCCCCGTCCCGTCTCCCCGTCTTCTCATCCTTTTCCTTCCCATCAACTTGCTTTCCTCCTCCACTATTCTGTCCCTCTGCCTTCTTCCTAGTGACTCTTTTCTATCCTTATCTCATTCTTCCTTCATTCTTTATTACGATTTATTATTATTTTTTTATTTATTTTCTTTTTTCTCGTCATCTTAATTCTTCACTTATTTAATTTCTTTTCCACGTTTGCTTCTTCCGTTTTGACCTTTCAGTTTTGGTATTTGATTTTTGAAGTTTATTTATTTATTTATTTTTTTTTTTTTTTGTCTTGATCTCTTATCTTAATTCCTCATCTTTTTTTAACTTCTTCACTTTCAGCTGTTTTTTCTTTGTCCTTTCTTTAATTTTTTTCACATTTTTGCTTGCCTTTCGGTTTATTCACGTTCAGTTTTCTCTCATTCGTTCATTTCTCTCCTTAATTTTTTCACTTTTCTCAGTTTCTTCGTTTATTTTTATCTTTCTTTAATTTCCCATCTTAATTTTTCACCTTTATTTTATTTCATCATTCAGTTTTATCTCTCGTTCATTTATCACCTTAATTTATCACCACCTGTTAATTTCTTTACGTTTTCTTATATTTTTTTCTATTCATCCTTTCCCCTCATCCTAATTTCCACCTTTTAGTTCCTTCACGTTCATCCTTTTTTTTTTTCCTTTTTCCCTCGTTTCGCTTACTTTAAATTCCTTCACGTTCACTTGCTCCTTTCTTTTTATCTCTTTTGGTTTCCTATCTTTATTCTCCTCTCACTTTTTTTCTTATTTACCTGCTTTTTATCTCTTCTTTATTTTTTATTTTCTATATTCTCTTCTCATTTGCATTTTTTTCTATTTCTTTTAGTTATCACCTCGTTTATTACTACTTCCCTGTCACTTACTGGAAATTATATCAGGTTCACTTGCTTTTATTTTCTCTCTCTCTTTTGTCCTTCATTTGTCATCTTTATTCTCACCTCTCTTTCCACATTCTTTCCTATTCCTACACGTTCACCCCATTTGTTTAAATCTTCCACCTCAATTTTCATTTTTTTCCTATTCATCTTTATTCTCACTTTTTTTCACTTTTTCTCGCTATTGCTTCACGTTCACTTCCTTCCTTTCTATCTTCCTTTTTGTTCCTTCCTCTTTCCTTCTCTACTTTTTCTCTAATGACCTTCATGACCTAAGGCTTATCCTCAATACGCAAACACGGAAAGAGTCGAGTGTTGTGCAAAATGTTACGAAATGGCGCCATTATTATTATCTTTAATCTCTTTTTCCCACTTTTTTGACGCTCAGCAACATGGAAAAAAAAAAAAGAGGAAAATATTTAATTATAAGCCTTGAAGGTGCCCTCCCGCTTCCTGTCCCGAAGGTGTCCACTCTGCAGCACGACAGGGTGGGGGGAAAAAATGTAGGAATATTTAAAAGGGATTGGTGGAATAGTCTCGTGAAATACAGTCTGATGCAAAAGGTTCACAAGGTTGACTACATTCATTAATCGGATTGCTGTTTATGTTATATTTTAGCTTTTCTTTTCTTTTCTTTTCATTTTTTTGTTTTTTGTTTAATATATTTCTATTTAACTGTTGATGTTTTTACGTAATATTACTTAGATTTCTTTTTTTTGTGGATTGGTTTATATTTTTCGCGTTATTATATTTGAATTTAGTTTTTTTTGAGTGTATTGATATGTTAAAATGTGTAATACAGCTCGTAATTTTATTTTTTATTCACTTTTTTTTTTTTTGCATTCATTATTATATTTAAATTTCAGCAACTGAGTGCACTGATGTGTTTATGTAATCCGCTCTTAAATTCATACATTTGTGAAAACAAGAACAATAACCCATTCACAATTTTTACAATGCCAATTTCCCATTTCGTTCCCAGTTAATACTCGTACACTTATTTCATTTATAATTTTTTGCATTATTCAATCAACATTCATTAAAACTAAGTACTCTTACATACGCTTGCTTCTATTTTTTGGGGCATCATTCAATTTACATCTCATTAACACTAACTACTCTTAATACCTGCTCATCTGTCTAGCATCATTCATTCACGTGACTCATGTAAACACTCACTCTGTCACCCCTGCACGTCCTTATTCTGTGTGTCACCCCTGCACGTCCTAATCATTCACTTTGTCACCCCAGCACGTCCTTATCAGCAAAGCACATCACCAGTAACGCACACACAAAAAACATACGTAGAAACAAGAACAAAAAAAATGATAAAAACAACTCCCTTTGTTGCGACAATTATAATCAGTCAAGGCGCGTACGGTAATTACATTGAGCGTACGATCCTCCTTAGTATTGATATGGCACTGAAACCCTTACGATACTTCCGTCATCTTCTCCAACGCATCATAATAGCAGTGACAGGATCGATTTGTATGCGTGTGTAAAAAGAAAGGTTTAGAGAGAGAGAGAGAGAGAGAGAGAGAGAGAGAGAGAGAGAGAGAGAGAGAGAGAGAGAGAGAGAGAGAGAGAGAGAGAGAGAGAGAGAGAGATGAATAGACGGGTAGACATACAGACATCAAAGGCATTTAAAGGTGAAGAGGGATGAATAAAAACATGCAAGGGGTCGCAGGAGGAGAGGCGATTGATGGAAAGGGAAGAGAGAGGGAGTGGGGAAGAGAGAGAGAGAGGGAGAGCAGCTGACTTGGCGATTCAAAATAGTGGAAGGGACAAAGTTAACCCAAGGACAAATGAGGAAAGAGAAAAGTGTGTGTGTGTGTGTGTGTGTGTGTAAGAGGATAGTGCAAATAATGAACGTAATATCGGGGACAAGAAAAGGTAGTAGTAGTAATAGTAGTAGTAGTAGTAGCAGCTGCAACATTAATAATAGTACGCAATAGTTGTTATTTTTGTTGCTATTGTTGAAGTAGTAGTAACAGTAGCAGCAGCAGCAGCACACACACAACCAACACTGTACAACCAGGAGTGCATGAAGTCCACAAACAACACAGAGACAGCACACAACCTAACCCTTCCTTAATTAAGTGACCACCTGTCCACTCAGCCAGGTGTGGGAGTGCAAGTGGCGCCACAGGTGACGGCGTGAGAGGGAGAGGGAGAGACAGAGGGACAGAGGGAATGGGGGAGATAAGTAAGGCGCGTTAAATCTATTTTTACTCTCCCCTCACCCCGCCTTACCACACACACACACACACACACACACACACACACACACACACACACACACACACACACACACACACACACACACACATACACATGGTCAGATACCCTCCTCCCCTCCCCACACCTTTCACCCCAAATATTTGTAGTGGGTGAGGTGAGAGAAGGAAGGAAAAGGAGGGACTGGGAGAGGTTGGGAGGGTGATAGTGTTTGTGTAGGTAGGTACGAGTAGGTAGGTGCTTTGAGAGAGAGAGAGAGAGAGAGAGAGAGAGAGAGAGAGAGAGAGAGAGAGAGAGAGAGAGAGAGAGAGAGAGAGAGAGAGAGAGAGAAATTAATGAAACACCTCGCTTGGTTAATGTCTTAATCAAGTCACACTGGGTAGGTAAACATTCTCTCCATCTCCCTCGCTTTCTCTCCCTCCCTCTCTCTCTCTCTCCCTCCCTCTACTCTTACCCTTTCTTCTCCCTCACCCATTACTTTCCTTAACTCCCCCGTCACTGCCACTCCCTCCTCCAAATATCTCTACAGTATTCCTCCCTTTTACTTTCAACCTCCTCCTCCTCCTCCTCCTCCTCATCTGCAAGGCACAAGCACATTCCTAACTTTGCTGTCATAACTTCTCTTCCTTCTGCTCTTCACCTATTATTATTCATTCTCTCTCTCTCTCTCTCTCTCTCTCTCTCTCTCTCTCTCTCTCTCTCTCTCTCTCTCTCTCTCTCTCTCTCTCTCTCTCTCTCTCTCTCTCTCTCTCTCTCTCTCTCTCTCTCTCTCTCTCTCTCTCTCTCTCTCTCTCTCTCTCTCATATATTACTGTTCTTACAATTTATTTACTTCCTCTTTTATTGTAATTACTTCATCGTACTTCTCTCCCTTCCCTCTTACTTTTCCTCCTTCCCTATTCCTATGCAACTGTTGGCCACAAAAAAGGGAGGGGAGAGAGGTGCAGGTGTGGGGAGATGAAGTGAGGAGTGAAAAAAGGGGATGTCCTCTCTCCCCCTCTACCTAAATTACTGTTTGTGTTTGTTTGTTTGGTTGTTTGTTTGTTTGTTTGTTTGTCAGGCTCGGTGTTGTTGGGTTGGTTTGTTTGCTTCCCCCTTCTCGCCTCAGAAATCTTGCTCGTGTCCCGGACTTGAATAAATTGGATGTTGTTTGTAGTTTAATTAGTGTTGTGTCTCCTGCTGCTTGACTTTTTGTTCTTCCTTGTGATTCTTTTGTTGCTCGTGCTGCTTCTATTGTTGTTGTTGTTGTTATTGGTGGCGGTGGTGGTGGTACTACTACTACTACTACTACTACTACTACTATTCCCAAAACTAATGCTAATAATTGGTAATAGTATACTTACGAATAATACTTTACAATCATCACCAAAATTACGACTTTCACCTACTACTACTACTACTACTACTATTACTACTACTACTACTACTACTACTACTACTGCTATAACCCTCTGGAAGATGATATTTTCCACATCTCTGTAACGCATAAAAATGAAGAGAAAAAAATCAACATTTGAATTAAAAAAGAATTATTTGTAGAAGTCAAATGAACTTTTTGAATCCTAATATTTTTTTTTATAGTTTTTTTTTTAAGAATTTTTAATGAATACTGATTTTTAAAAGTACCTGCGTTTTTTCATATGTCAACTGGAGGATGGAAAAATAGTGAGGAGGAGGAGGAGGAGGCGGTGGGGGAGAACAACAAGGAAAAAAAGGGAAAAGGTGATGTTTTAAGTGGAACTGGTGGTTATGAAGAAGAGGAGGAGGAGGAGGAAGAAGAAGAAAAGAGAACGGGAAGAAGGAGAGAGGAAGAAAATTAGGTAGCCATTATGAGAGTGAAGAAAATGAAAAAAAGAATGTAAATAACGAAAAAATGGATGGAAAAATGGAAAGCCAGAGAGAGAGAGAGAGAGAGAGAGAGAGAGAGAGAGAGAGAGAGAGAGAGAGAGAGAGAGAGAGAGAGAGAAGCCGGATGGGAGAGGAATAGGGAGGAAGGGGGATAGGGAGGGGGTTTCTTAAAGACGAGTTCTCACTGAGGGCGTTACTTGGGAGGAGGGAGAGGGAGAGTGGGGGAGAGAGAGAGAGAGAGAGAGAGAGAGAGAGAGAGGGAGAGGGAGAGGGGTAGTTGTCGCTGTAGTTATGGTGGTGGTGGTGGTGGTGGTGGTTTGGAAGTAGAAACAAAAGAATGACTGCGTGTGTCTGTAGCGCGAGAGAGAGAGAGAGAGAGAGAGAGAGAGAGAGAGAGAGAGAGAGAGAGAGAGAGAGAGAGAGAGAGAGAGAGAGAGAGAGAGAGAGACCTTTGTTTTATTATTTGTTGACATGTCATACTAATTATTTGTTCTCTCTCTCTCTCTCTCTCTCTCTCTCTCTCTCTCTCTCTCTCTCTCTCTCTCTCTCTCTCTCTCTCTCTCTCTCTCTCTCTCTCTCTCTCTCTCTCTTTTTTCTCTGTCTCTCACATTGAGGTCATTTTAAACTCATCACAGCGACGCGTTGATTGGTTGCTGAGATCTAAACACTTGTGACGTCATTTGATTGCTTGCATCCTGGTGAGAGAGAGAGAGAGAGAGAGAGAGAGAGAGAGAGAGAGAGAGAGAGAGAGAGAGAGAGAGAGAGAGAGAGAGAGAGAGAGAGAGAGAGAGATGAAGGAAGAAGATTAGTTGGCGATGACTCCCAGGTGTTATATGAAGAAGAAGAGGAGAGAGGGGAGGAGGGATGGGAGGGGGAGGGGAGAGGAAGGGAGAGCGGGAGGGAAAAAGAGTAGGTAGAGAATTATAGAGCCATAAGGCGGGGAGGAAAAAAGCTTGGAGGAAAGATAGGGGAGAGAGAGAGAGAGAGAGAGAGAGAGAGAGAGAGAGAGAGAGAGAGAGAGAGAGAGAGAGAGAGAGAGAGAGAGAGAGAGAGAATGTGGGGTAGGTGGGAGGGGAAAAGGGAGGGGAGAAAAGACATACGCTTCTGGATTTACTGAGGGAGAGGGGAGAGGGAGAGGTGGGAGGGAAAGAGGGAGAGGAGGGAAAGAAATCACGTGATGGTTCCAGTGCCAGTTTTCTTTTTCCCTCTTCCTCTCTCCCTTTCCCCCCTCTCCCTCTCCCTCTCCCCCTCACTCTCCTCTCCCTACTCTCTCCTATCTATTTCTTCAGCTTCCCACACCTTTTCTCCACCCATTCTTCCTCCTCCCTTCTTCCCATCCCTCCTCCCTTCCCCTCCCCTCTTATCTCCCTCTCTCCCCTCTCCCCTCTCTTCCTCGTTTCCATCTGTGTCAAATAATTTTCCCTTCGATTTTTATTTCAGTTTTGTTTTGTTTATTTTTTTTATTTATCTTTTTTAATCAATTCCTGATCCGTGGATTTTCAATACAATTTTGTTTACGCCTGTGTTATATATATATTTATTTATTTATTTTCCCATGTAAATATTTTCCCCAGAGTTTTTTTTTCCCAATATATTTGATTTGGACTCTCTCTCTCTCTCTCTCTCTCTCTCTCTCTCTCTCTCTCTCTCTCTCTCTCTCTCTCTCTCTCTCTCTCTCTCTCTCTCTCTCTCTCTCTCTCTCTCTCTCTCTCTCTCTCTCTCTCTCTCTCTCTCTCTCTCTCTCTCTCTCTCTCTCTCTCTCTCTCAGTTTTTTTCACACGCAAGCATTATCAGCGCTTATGTATTCAAGAAAAGAGTATTTAAGGGGGACAAGAGGAGGAGGAGGAGGAGGAGGAGGAAAGAAGAGGAGAAAAAGAAGAAAGAAAACAACAACGAGGGCGAAAAGGAAAGAGGAAATAGAGGGAAAGAAAGAAGGAAAGAGGAAACAACTTCACTTCCTTATTTCGGTTTTTCATATTTCCCTCCAGTTCCTCAGC
>NC_087174.1:3635000-3670000 GCF_035594125.1 Scylla paramamosain
GTGAATAATCAAATTTGAATAACCTAATTTAATTGTTTGTTGTGATTGTAAACTATTTTATTTTATTTTATCTTTTTTCATTTATTGGTTTCAAGAATTGTAGCTTTTATTTGTTATAGAGTTATTCTCTCTCTCTCTCTCTCTCTCTCTCTCTCTCTCTCTCTCTCTCTCTCTCTCTCTCTCTCTCTCTCTCTCTCTCTCTCTCTCTCTCTATCTATCTATCTATCTATCTATCTATCTATCTATATCCATCTCGTTTTTTTCAAACCTCGTTTCTGGAAAAAAAAAAGTTTGTGAAAAATACGCATATTTTTGTCGTGTATTTTCCACGTGTTCTCTTTCTTGTTCTGTGTGTTTCCTTTATTCTTTATCAGGTTTTTATGCACTTTCACCCCCTGTGTGCCATTTTTACTGCGCTTTCCACTGTTTCTTTACATTTTAACGTTTTATTTATTTATTTTTTTGTTTTTGTTTTTTTTTTGTTATTATTTTTTTTTTTTTGTTAATCTTCATTGCAATTCTTATTTATCAGTGAAAATTGTTGTCATTTTTCGTTTTCATTTGTGTGTTCACCCTTTCATGAATGTATTAACCTCGTGTGCCTTATATTGATTAATTATAAGAAGATGATAGCATGAGAGAAGTTACAAGAAAGTAATAAACCTACACGGGACCGTCGTTACAAAGCATTCTCTATAATATTTCACTTTCCGTGCAGTAAATTACATATTGATTTAATTTTGCAGGTATACGCTATGGTTAAAAAAAAAAAAAAGAAAATAGACTGATAGTATTCAGGATCTTATATTATGGCACTTATCAATTTATGTTTGTAAATATACGCTGAAATTAAAAGAGAAGGGAGAAACTTGCCATTCAAAACAATATTGTATTTTATTCCTCGTCTTCTCAGCTCATACGCAGTTAGACGCTCCTCCCTTTGCCATCGCTGCCTCAGAAACGCTTGGAGGGACTTGATGTACTGTTTCTTTTTCTCATGTTAGAGGGACACCGGCGAAGGGCAACGAAAAGAGCGGCCCACTGAGGTGCCTGAGGTTACAGCAGCACCTCGCCTCTGTACACAAGGTTACTCTGGTACAGTGAATCTCAAACTGTTGCTTAGTGGCACAGACAGTAAAGCTACATCTTGGACTGTAACGGAGCACCAACCACGCAGTCAGTGTAATATAGGCCTACTAAAACACACAAATATAGGAACATATACTATCTAGGAAAATTAGGACTTTTTTTTTTCGAGTCACAGGGCACGGCTTGCGAATCACTGCTCTGCCATCTCATCCCATTAAATTAATCTGGACATGTTGGCTGAGTCACGGCGATCTACAAAATTTACTCCGACATTTGTTCGGCGAATCACTTTCAAGCGCAAATATTGACCAACACATTCCCACAACTCTCAAAACTTCAAAAAAGTCGAGATACATTTGCAGTGAACAAGTAACCAGTTGATTTTTCATTTAGTCGTTTAGTGAAAGAAACACCGCTGTAAACTAAACCCTTTGATACCATTCCGAGTATTCAACTGAAAACGCGGCACTGAAAGGATTAAAGCAAGTGAACAGGTTTGGATAAAAGGAATAGAGGTGAAAGAGGTTTGGATGACACGTATAGAGGTTTGAGTAAGAAGTAAAGATGTTAGAGGTTTGGATGAGGTTAAAGAGGTTTCGATTAAAAGTATAGAGGTTTCAATAAGAGGTTCATGTGAGAGGTTCATTAGCTGTGTTTGTTTTATGGAAATGCGTACACTGATACGTTGCTGTTTTTTTTTTTTTTTTTTTTAGTGTTTAATGGAATATTCATCGTGTGTGTGTGTGTGTGTTTGTGTGTGTAAATTTTGCACCAGTATCCTGAGTGGGGTTATGCGTTAGTTGGAATGTTGTTGTTACTTTGTTGTTGTTGTTGTTAGTTTGTTTGTTATCGCTGATGTGGTGGGCTGTGGTCGTGGACAAACACACACACACACACACACACGTACGTTCACTCACCCATATACACTCTGTCAGTTCGTTGGTTAGTTTTTCTGTCAGTCTGTCTGTCTGTGTCTGCCAGCCCCCCTTTCTCTCTCTCTCTCTCTCTCTCTCTCTCTCTCTCTCTCTCTCTCTCTCTCTCTCTCTCTCTCTCTCTCTCTCTCTCTCTCTCTCTCTCTCTCTCTCTCTCTCTCTCTCTCTCTCTCTCTCTCTCTCTCTCTCTCTCTCTCTCTCTCTCTCTCTCTCTCTCTCTCACAATTCCATCTCTACTCTGTCCCTTCCTAGTTAACACACACACACACACACACACACACACACACACACACACACACACACACACACACACACACAGCCGAAAGCCTCGCCACGTGTCATAGATCAGAATGCGTACTAATCGATCACCGCGCGTCATCCAGCCATCCATCACCTCTTAAGTCTCCTCTGCCTTGATCTAAAATTGCCCGCTGACTGATCACTTTACTTGGGGTTTCCCGAGTCGAGCGTTTGTGCTGATCTTTTTATACATTCTGAAAGTCCTGGGAAGTTAGAAGGCCACGTAAGGGTCCCTCAGTCAGCCCCTTAAGTTAAATGTCTTGAATTTCAGGGTTTAGGAAATGCGAATTTGAGGTGTTTTGTGATTCCGTATTGAGTTTGCTGGTGAGTAGATTGGTATTATTATTATTATTATTATTATTATTATTATTATTATTATTATGTAGGAGGGACGCAGACCAAGGGCAACAAAAATCCAATAAAAAAAATAAATAAATAAAGCCTCCTGAGATGCTGGTCCCTGAATATTTTATGGGGATTCGGGTTTCAGTAATTGATATACGAGTTTATTGTAGTGTATTAGGTCAGAGGGTGAAACGTGGGAAGGTATCGTAACATAATGACGAGCCACGAGGTTAAAAGAAAATAGGCAAAATGAAGGAAAATGAAGGCGGAGAGACTGGTTTGGTAATAGAGTTTTAAATGGTGGTTTATCAGTTGTTTACATTACATTAGATAAGGTGGTGAGACGTATAGTAACGCATTAATAAGCCTTGAGATCAACATAATAGACAAATTGAACAAAACACAACATAGGAAGGAAAAAAAATGTCATGGAAAATTAATAAAAGATCATCAGGCAATCAAAAAAAATAATGAAAAATTAGAAAAAAAAATCGTCAAAGAGCAACAGAAATAACCTGAGAAAAAATTAAAATTGAAAAAGAATAATAGAAAATTTGAAAAAAAAATCGTCAGGCAAAGAGAGAAAAAAAAGTAACCTGAGAGAAACGTAACATTGAAAAAAAATTGATCGTCATGGAAAATTAGAAACAAAAATATATCGTCAAAGAAATAAATTAATCTAAAGTAAACGGTGAAATTGAAAAATAAATATTGCTATGCCGAACAGGAGATAGCAGGCAGTACAGAGAAGCACAGGGCAGCGGAGGGCGTGCGGCCTTCGTCCATTTAATTGATAATGGCCGCCACTAATCACGCAAATGAATGGGGTGTGACCATATTTTTGCGGCTAATTACATCACGGAGGGAAAATTGTTTAATAATCTGCACGAATTATAACAATCAGAGCGCCTACTCCACTGTTACTTATACTACTAAGCACCTTGTTTACGTTGGAGCTCCTTGGTTACTTTTATCTCTCCATCTTCCCATAAGCTAAACACGTATCAATTAGATTTGTTAGTCCTTTATAGTTACTAAGAATTATGAATCAACTTGTTAATTCTGCAACTCTTTTTCTCGATTTTATTTTCCGTCGTACTAGAAACTAAATTGACTTAACATTTTTGCATCCTCTCCTTGGAAGCTTTCACGTTTTCTATGTACTTGCAGATTTTTGTCAGTTTCCCCTTCATGTAAAAAAAGAAAAAAAAATCTCTTTCTTTTCCACTTGACCGCATTTTCCGGCCTCTCTAGTAGCAGGAGGCAAGAAAGGTGAAGTAGATTGAAAGAATTAGCTCCCAGCCATTTAATTTGGTCACGTTCTGTTTATGTGGGTGTGCTCATCCTGCCAGCCCTCACCTTGCCAACCCAGGACTAGGCACGGACGCAACCACGGCCTCATTAATGTACCTGGAAACCCTTTCACCTTTTGCCTCACCTATTTTTCTAAAGTTGTATATATTTTTTTTTTATTTCCGCGTCACTCGTGTGCTACTTTCACAGATTAACCTTTCAGTGTTTTTATTTTTATTTTTTTTTATTTATTTATTTATTTTATTTTATTTTTTTTTTTGCGCTTTCACTCTTACCACGAAATGTCAAAAAAATAACAATAGCTTTTGGTTTTTGCAGCTTTGACCTCCTCACCTTTGATGGGCGCACTGTATCGATTCCTCGTCACTCTTTCAGCTGTTGTCTTTAACCCATTTATATAATTGAAGATAATAGATGTGTATTCACGTTCTGCGCCCGTAACTCGTTAACCAAACACTGGAAAGGCTCGCTGCGTGTGAAACTTTTAATGTATGCATATATAGTTAGCAGCAACAACCCGAGTGAGGCGATGCACACTCAGCCTTCACTGTCCGAGAAAAAAAAAAAATACCCAGCTGCATAAATATTGGAGGCACGAGTTTTACAGTTCTGTTGTTTTCATGGTGTTTATGAAAATCGTTTATTTGTAGCACGCATTTATAAACGTATACTCTAGCGATGAATAATTTGTTGTCTGCCTATCTTACATTACTCAAATCTATCAACTTCCTAATTTCATCTGTTTTTATTATGAAATTAGTAAGTGAAATGTGGTTAGCGATCCCCGTAGACTTTCAAGCGGTAGATTTTCCTTTAGTGAGTTACATAGACGACCTAACTTGGGGATGCGAGAAAGTGAAAGTACAAGAAAAATAAAGCAAAGCAGAGTGGAAGGACCCAAAGAGAGAGAGGGAGAGGGAAAAAGAGATTGGGGTCAGAAAGATAGTGAGTGAGGGAGAGAGGAAGGAAAGAGGAAAACTTGAGGCACGAAACCTCTTCACTTTGGCCACTTAAAGCAACAGTCTAATGAACCTCTTACTTGTGTGTGTGTGTGTGTGTGTGTGTGTGTGTGTGTGTGTGTGTGTGTGTGTGTGTGTGTGTGTGTGTGTGTGTGTGCGTGCGTGCGTGTGTATGTGTGCGTGAAATTATCATAAATTGCTGGTGTTGGTCCTTTTAGTCGTCGTTGTTGCTATTGTTTTTAATAGCAGTAGTAGTAGTAGTAGTAGTAGTAGTAGTTAGTAGCACCACAAACAACAACAACTAGTACTACTACTACTACTACTACTACTAATAGCAACAGCAATAATGAACTGACCAACTAATTAATAGCAACAAGAACGAAAACAAAGATAACTAACTAACCAACTAATACCACCACCACCACCACCACCACCACCACCACCACCATCAAGGACCATCATCATTAGTGACATTACTGAAAAAAAAAATAACAAGTAGGACTGAAAAGACACAGTTACCTATATGCAATTAACGCTTTACTAATTAGAGAGAGAGAGAGAGAGAGAGAGAGAGAGAGAGAGAGAGAGAGAGAGAGAGAGAGAGAGAGAGAGTATACCCAGCACCTCGCAACATTGATTACCAATAAAGGGAGAAGATGGTTTCTTAAGTGGTGTTTGGGAGCAAGTAGTTTTGGTGGCATGGCATGTTTCTCTCTCTCTCTCTCTCTCTCTCTCTCTCTCTCTCTCTCTCTCTCTCTCTCTCTCTCTCTCTCTCTCTCTCTCTCTCTCTCTCTCTCTCTCTCTCTCTCTCTCTCTCTGCCCGGTGGTGCAAATGAATGGTCCTACACTATTCTCTCAATTTCATCGCCCCATAAAAACCTGGATAGAAATGACCTTTGGCAAACTGACCCTGACCCAGAGAGAGAGAGAGAGAGAGAGAGAGAGAGAGAGAGTTATTAAAAAGTGACATTTTAGTCCAATTAGTTAGTGTCAAGTTAACCTTTTCATTTATTTTTCTCTTCATGAATTGCTTTGTGAAAATATTTTGTGATGTGTGGGTGATAATAATAATAATAATAATAATAATAATAATAATAATAATAATAATAATAATGATAATAATAATAGAAGAAAAGTTTACAATGGTGACTCAACAAACTCGTCCCACTTAATTTCTTTCGCTTTTTCCTCTCTTTATCATCCTCCTATTCTTTTTCTTCCTCTCTTCTATCTCCACTCTCCTTCGTAAACTCCTCTCTTGTCCCTTTCTCTTCTTTTTTCCCCTTTTTCTCCTCTTTTGCGTTCCTCCTTTCTTTTTCATCCTTACCCAAATTCCAGTTTTCTTCTTCTCTCGTTTTCTGTTCCCTGTGTTCCCTCCCTCTCTTTCCTCTCCTCTTCCTCTCTTCCTCCTCCCTCCCTCCTTTAATCCACATCATTAGCAACCTCCTATTGATGTAAACACCTACTTTCTCCCCCATTAACTTCCCTCCCTTCTTCCTTTCCTTCGTTTCTCCCTCCAAACGTCCCTCCTTGCCCTTCCCCCTCTCCCTCCCTACGTCTCTCCCTTTCTCCCATTTATTCATCCATTCTATTTCTTTTTCTCTCTGTCTCTCCTTCTCTCCCTCTCTCCTTCCCTCCTTTCCGCCCTCTCTCCTTCCCTACCTCCCTTCTGAGTGTCACCTGCGGAAAGGAGAGAGAGAGAGAGAGAGAGAGAGAGAGAGAGAGAGAGAGAGAGAGAGAGAGAGAGAGAGAGAGAGAGAGAGAGAGAGTTTTCATCCGGTTTGTTGTTGAAAATTCAAGATCTTAATTAGGAAAAATACGAAGTGGCGGTGGAGAGAGAGAGAGAGAGAGAGAGAGAGAGAGAGAGAGAGAGAGAGAGGGAGAGGGAGAGGAGGGGGGTGTAATTGGCTGGAAATATGTGAATGTTGAGGCACTTCGGTATAATTTCTTTGCGCGGGCTTGGAAAAAGGATGCGGGAGGGAAGGAGGCACAAGAATGAAAACTGCTGGTGGAGGGAAGGAAGAAAGAATTGTATGTACTTGTAAAATCGTCTCGTGTTTTGTGTTTTGTTTGCATTTCGTGTCGTGTCTTGAAATTTGGGTGTTGTAATTTCACTATCCAACTCACTCCACTCACTCATCCATCCACTCATCCAAGTCTACTGCTCCAGCCCTCATTCATCCACCTATTCACTGATGTAGTTCTCCATTATTCCTGTACTCAGTCATCTCACCTTTTCCTTCACTGTCCCAGCCTTACTAATCCGTTTATTCACCTTCTTTTTACTATCGCAGCTCTTACTCATCCGTCTACGCATTTTTTATATATTTTTTTTACTGTCCTGTCCCTTGCTCATCCATCTATTCACCTGTTTTCATTGTACATGCCACCTTTTACTCATCTATTCACCTACGTTTGTTATTCTATCCCTTACTCATCCATCTACACACTTACTTATCTTCTACTCATCCGTCTTCTTTACTATACCTTCATTCATCCACCTGTACTCGTCATCCACTTCATCCACTGTTCCACTTTACCCGCCTACTCCCGTAAATTCTCCCTTGTCTTTTACCTTCCACTTATTCACTCACTTTACTTCCTCTCTCTCCTCTCCTCTCACTCCCGTACATCCACCTCCGCGCTTTCACCCAGCGGAGCCACTCAGGAAGAGACTGGAGTGGCTGGTGCTTAGTGGATCACGTTGAACCAATTTGCTCAGCCTGATGTGACCCTTGGGCCAGGAAAGCCTCGAGCCTCCAGCGACATGAGGAACAAAAGTTTGGTCAAGTTTCCACAAGTCGCGTCGGGGCGTGATAAAAGCGAGGGGTTTGTGCCGCTACAGTGACTATCCGCGGGGCTCAGAATACGTGGCGTTGTGTATCCTTGGCCACCTGTCAGCGCTCCCACCTGTCAATACACCTGAGGGAAATATTTTTAGGCTGAGACGCTCACAACCTTAGGGCGGCGGGGAGGGAGGGTGAGGAAGTACTAACCTGGTACAGCAGGCATTGTTCTGGTGATGTATTGCGAAGGGTGCCGGAGAAGGTGCGTGTGGAGGTGCCGTGAGGAGCATCTTGGAACATCTCGCCCCACGCCCGTGACTGCCGCTCTGCCCGCAAATGGTCGCTTCTTCCCGGCCGCTGAAAGGAAATGATGAGGAAAATGGCAACTTCCTGCGTCCACTTGTCCTCGCCTGATTTCCTTGCTGCTCCTCCCTGCCGTGTGTGCCGCGCCGTGCAGGGCTGCTGGGGAATGTAAGCCTGGCACTGCTGGCTTACGCAATGAAGAGCCTGTTGCTGCTTCGGGAAAGAGAAGGTTGGCAGGACGTGGCTAGATGTTAAAATACCTACTTTTTTCTTTCCTTCTCCATTTCCGGCAGTGTGTGGGTCTTTCGTGCGGATACGTAGTAGTGAGTCAAGGCCAGCACGCGGAATTGTAGTGGCTCTCTGAAGGGTGATGTCGCCCTTTGCCTCAGTGGTGCAGTTCCCCAGTGTCGCTACTCACGGCAGGGTGTCCAGAATGATCTCAGTGTTGGAAGAGACCACTCAGCGACAGGGGTTTATGTTCTTAGGTCCATCCCAGCCACTCTCGCGATACTTAGCTACCTAGTACAAGCCATCTCTGTCCCTTCCCGTTCCAACACCATTTTTTTTTTTTTTTTTTTTTTTATCCCCATCACATCATTTCTCATTTTCATTCTTTTTTTTTTTTGCCTATCCCAGTTCCTTCCCGTCTCTTTCCATTCCAGTTTTATCGCTTCCCACCCCCACCCCATCGCTTCCAATTCCACCCCTTCCCATCCCTTTCCATCCCAGTTCTCTTCCCATCCCTGTCCAATCCCTTCCCAACTCAATTCCATCCCCCATCCCTTCCCATCCCATCCCATCTCCGAGTGTTCCCTGGTTGGTCTGCTCCACAGCTGCACACGGAGCCGTCAGTTGGCTAAGCGTACACACAAGGAGTGGACTAATTGAGTGGATTCCTGCACTCCACGCGCTTCAGAACGCACCAGTGTTCTTGGGCAGGCTGTTGATGGCAAGGAGGGTTTGATTCAGTGCAGCGAGAGGCAGGGCGGACCTTGTGAGGCCTCGTGAAGTGCTGCAAGGTTACTGCTTTGATCACGCGTTCACTTCACACACGGCAAGTTATAGCGGAGGGGGAGAAGGTGGGAGGGGGAGCATAAACAACTCCATTCCAATGCAAGTGTAGTGTGTGAGCATTGCCACTGACAGCTGTTTACATTACTTGATGCTGGATAATACCTCACTCTGCCGCCTGCACTGCCCGCCACCTGTACGTGACTTTAATAGACTGTCAGAGATTCCATGTAGCTGCCCTAATGGAACTGTGATGGAAAAATGGGATCCTTCACACGAATTACATTATGCAGAGTAATGCCTCACTTCACTGACCGACTGGTTGGCTGGATGGCTGGCCGGGGCTGGCTGGCTGGCTGGCTTCATTACCCTCATTGTGTGCACGTGACCTGAATACCTGTGGAAGGAATCAAGAAGCGAGAAGTAATAATAATAACAAATACCTTTCATACTTAAACCTGCATACGTCTGCCCCTCCCTCCCCCACACACCCACGCGCACACACACCTGCACCCCTTTGACCCAGACACACCTCCCACACACCTGTCTCACCCGTTACGCCCACACCTTGTTTCGGGGCGTGTCATGAGCATTCACACAGCTGGTTGTCTCCCACTTTCTCCCAAGCTCCTCCCACGGTACCTCCCACGCTCCTCCCACTCCCCCCTCACCTGTTTCACTCTCCCCCTCCTGGTATATCGTATCTGAGAGTGAATATCCCAGGCCTTCTCTAACCTACACAAGCAGATGGTCCTCCTCCTCCTCCTCCTCCTCCTCCTCCTCCTCCTCCTCCTCCTCCTCCTCCTCCTCCTCCTCCTCCTCCTCCTTCCATCTCAGATTCTCCCGATGGAATTGCTGATGAGAAAATACGATGAATGCAGATGTGGAATACTGGAGAGAGAGAGAGAGAGAGAGAGAGAGAGAGAGAGAGAGAGAGAGAGAGAGAGAGAGATGGATGGAAACTCAAGCTGAAATGAAAATATTTTAAGAAAGCAAAAGAGAAAAGCAACGTTACCCTCTCTCTCTCTCTCTCTCTCTCTCTCTCTCTCTCTCTCTCTCTCTCTCTCTCTCTCTCTCTCTCTCTCTCTCTCTCTCTCTCTCTCTCTCTCTCTCTCTCTCTCTCTCTCTCTCTCTCTCTCTCTCTCTCTCTCTCTCTCTCTCTCTCTCTCTCTCTCTCTTGACTCGTATACTTAAGCCCCCTATAAGGAAACACAGCCCGGCGCATAGTTCACGTCACTGGCAGAAAAATAACGAGTAATTTCTCTCTTTTTACGCCTCGATTCTCCGTGTCCTTCTTGCCCCAACGCCGCGGTAAGAATTGTCTCCTTCCGTGGGATTCATGTGTCGGTCCTTCGTCGTGTTATTTTCCTCCTTTTTCCTTCTTTTTTTTTTCCTTCTCCCTTCTTTTTTTCCGTATCTTTCTCTTTCTTCTTAATTTTTATCTGCCTTGTGTCTGTTTTTCCCCTTCTTCCTTGTACTCTTTTTTCTTTTCCAGTTTTTTTTCTTTTTTCTGGTTTTCTTTTTCTTTTCTTCTTTTCTTTTCCTTCTTTTCTTCTTCTCCTTCTCCATCTCCAATAGTTTCCTTCTTCAGTTTTTCTTTTCTTTTTAGTATTTTTGTTTTTCTACTACTACTACCACCACTACTACTACCACCACCACCACCACCACCACTACTACTACTACTACTACTACTACTACTACTACACTTCTCATACTTTTTCCAGAGCTTCTCCTGTTTATCCCCTTTCTCTTCCTGATTCTCTCTCTCTCTCTCTCTCTCTCTCTCTCTCTCTCTCTCTCTCTCTCTCTCTCTCTCTCTCTCTCTCTCTCTCTCTCTCTCTCTCTCTCTCTCTCTCTCTCTCTCTCTCTCTCTCTCTCTCTCTCTCTCAAGGGGCTGATTTTTATACCCTGCTTGGATACGCTCACTGTCCAACTCTCGCCTCTCTCTCTCTCTCTCTCAGATGGTCTTTTCTTTTCCTCCTTCCTTACTCTCTCCTCTTTCCTCTATTTTTTTTTATTTGTGTCTATCTCGTTTTTTATCCATTTGGCTTCTTCATATTCTGTTTAGTCTTCATATTCTGTTTTTTTTTTCGTTTTTCTTTATTTTTTCTTCGTCTTGGTTTTATTAGTATTTTTCTGCTCCTTTTCTTTTATTTTTTCCTCCTCCTCCTCCTCCTTTGTCTGTGTTTCTACTTCTCGTACTGTATATTCCCCTTAAACATCCTTAAATGGTCCAACAGATGTACTAGTTCTTCATTTGTGTTCCTTTATACTCCAGCTCCTCCTCCTCCTCATCATCATCATCATTCTTCCGTTACTTCATTAACATCGTAACATAAATTCTTCTCATTCTCTCCATTCTCACTCAATTTACTCAATTTTCCTTGTTTCCATTATACTCGTACTTTCTTCCTTTCTTCCCTTTCTTCTTCCCTTCCCTCTCCTTCCCTCCACTCTCCCTTCCTCCTTGCTTATTTCCCTTCCTAGTTTCTCCTCCGCTATCTTTCTCTGTCTCTTTCTCTCCCATAAAGTGACTATTGCATGGTCCCTTGTCAGTGAGAGAGAGAGAGAGAGAGAGAGAGAGAGAGAGAGAGAGAGAGAGAGAGAGAGAGAGAGAAAAATTTTTTTTTGGTTAATAATTGAAAGGGGGTAAGAAAAACACGAAATAATGAGATGGTATATAATGAGAAATCAAATATGATGAAAAGAAAAACATTAAGAAATAAGAGGAAAGGGAAAAAGGAAAAACAACTAAGAAAAAGAAAGAGTATAGTTACGTAAGGAAGAAGAAGAGGAGGAGGAGGAAGAGGAGGAGGAGGAAGAGGAGGAGGAGGAGGAGGAGCAGCGTATATGAGTGAGATGTGTGGTTGTGAAAGGGCAACAGTCTAGACACACACACACACACACACACACACACACACACACACACACACACACACACACACACACACACACACACATTTCAGCGTTCTAATTGAAACTGGCATTACCCTTGTGCAGCAGTCCTCTTTAAAGGTCACGTTGTTGTTGTTTTTGTTGTTGTGCGTAGCGGCAGCGCTGGTGGTGGTGGTGGGTTGGTTGAAACAATGGAACAATACACATAAGTAAATGTTATGAATGAGGGTGATGACTCCATGGTATTCTCTCTCTCTCTCTCTCTCTCTCTCTCTCTCTCTCTCTCTCTCTCTCTCTCTCTCTCTCTCTCTCTCTCTCTCTCTCTACTAAAACCTTCAATTCACATCCGCTCTCTCCTGCAGCATCCCCCAAGCCTCGTCTCCCACCTCATTTCCTACAAACTGGTGTTCGCCCCTTCCCTGTCCCCTCCCGTCGCTCTAAACTCTCTTTAAACTCTCTTTTCTCTCCTAAAAACGTGATCCCTCTGCCCTTCCCCTCTCTCGATTTTTGTCATTCCTCTCTCTCTCTCTCTCTCTCTCTCTCTCTCTCTCTCTCTCTCTCTCTCTCTCTCTCTCTCTCTCTCTCTCTCTCTCTCTCTCTCTCTCTCTCTCTCTCTCTCTCTCTCTCTCTCTCTCTCTCTCTCTCTCTCTCTCTCAATATCGTCCTGTTATTCTCCTCCTCTCTTCTTGTTCGTCCTCTCCCCCGCCGTGCCTTTATTCCTTCTCCCCTGATCTCGTCCCTTCCTCCGCAGAGTCGGTTCAGCAGCTCCGTCGGGGACCTGCGTCGCGGCGGCGGCCAGGAAGAGGGCGTGCTGGTGGTGGACCTCGGGCAGGGGCGGGCCAGAGGGCCGCCCGCCGCCTCGTCCTCGTCTACATCGTGCTTCAAGTCTCGTAAACTTCAGATCCGTCAAGGGGAGGTGGAGGAAGAATTGGAGTTGGCCGACGAGGATGATGAGTACTCCGCTCCTCTTCGCCCCTCCAGTGCGCCCGTCTCGCCCCCCATCTCGGCCCCTGTCTCGGCTCCCGTCTCTCCACCGACCACCGCCCCGCGTGTGAAGCTCACTCCTGCTACTCCACCTGAGTTTCAGTTTGTAGTGGAACATGACGACCCCCGGACTGCCCCGCGGAGCATCAAACCGTCGAAGGCGGCCAAGGTGAAACGCGGCAAGGGTGGCGGAGGACGAACTGGCGGCGGTGGCCGAAGTGGAGGCGGCGGCAGGAAACGAGGCTCCCGGCCAGGCAGGAGCGGCGGCGGCGGGATTGTCACCGGCCCCGTGGAGGAGGTGATTTTGAACCTGGACAGCGAGCAGCCGACAGCCGCTGCGCCCCTGGTGAGAGGGGCGAGCGGCGACAACAGTGCCTTAGCCAACCACCATCCTGAGGACGCCGAGGTGTTTGAGGACGAGGAGAACGAGGAGCAGTACGATGACGAGGACGATGAGGATGATGGCATTGTGATCGAGGACGACAAGACTGGCCTCAAGAGCCGCCTGGCCCCCAAGAAGACGCTCGGCGGCAAGGTGAAGGACAAGCTGTTCCCCAACAGACACCTGCCCAAGGTGAAGAAGATGGACCGCGCCAAGAAGGTGGAGAAGTACGTGGACTCCCTAGTGGTGGAGGACCTGAACCACCGGGGCCGCGTGACCCCTGTGCTGCCTGGCGAGGACCGCCTCACACATGAGGACTTCACGCGCACCAGAAATCGCATCTTGCAGACGCGGCCCAAGAATTTCCACGAGGGCGCCGAGGAAATCATCACTCTGGAGTCACCGCCTCCCCCACGTCGCACGGAGGTGGACCTGAGGGCCGAGCAGGGCGCCAGGAGGAGCGAGATGAGGCTTGAGGGCATCGATGACGTGCCGCAGCGGCCCCCGGTGCTGGCCCAGGACAGCTTCACCGCGCCCGCCACCGTGCTGTCGCCGGAGGATTACGAGGACTACATTGGAGAGCCCGTGGAGAAAGACTACCCGGAGCTGGCGGGCCCCGTCGAGCCGCCCAGACCCGCCACGCCTGTTTCCCCCCCACCTTCCCTACCGCCCCAAGACTCATTTGATTACGCCCCTCAAGAACCTGTCGCCCCAGAGCCCGAGGAAATCCCGCAATACTACAGCGAGGAACCCCCGCCCGCCCCCGAGCCCGCCCCGCTGGCCGTGGAGGAGACCACGCCCTCAGGTCCTCTCTCAGGATCAGCCTCGATGAACTTCATGGACGACCACAGCCCCACCAACGGTAACGGTGACTTCTACCGCCGCTGCGTAGCAAGATGTCCCCGCCAGCCCCCCAGACCCGCCTGCGGTAGTTTTAGCCTAGCCTCCTCCAGTAGCCCCGTCACCACCCCCAGCGGCTGTAGTAGAGGGTTGCCGCGTAGTCCCCCAATCCACCTCCTGAACAATAACGAAAGCATTAATAGTTTCGCTAGCCACTTTAGGACTAGTTGCGTGGCGAGTAGTGACCTTGTGAGTGGCGGTGAGAAGCGGCCAAAGAGGACCGTGAGTGTGAGTAGCTCCTCCGCCAACGACTCCTCCAGGAACAACAGTACAAGTGCTTCTGAACACAGTAGTATGTCTATAAGTAGTGCGTCGAGTAGTGTGTCGAATGTTAACAAAAACAGAACCAAGCTCTTTCTGCCGACGAGTACAACGAGTTTGCCAGAGATCTCAGTAGAGCCCCCCACCCCCCAGGCGCCCAAGCCCAAGGACGTCATTGATCGCGAGAACAAGATCAAGTACGACCTGCTGGTGCCGGGTTACCGCAGTATGTTCCTCACCGTGCCCGGCGTGGACGACGACTGTAGCGATAGATTCCTCCCTAAGTATTCCCTTGACAGCGACGATGACGATGACAGTAGTAGTGAGGAAGACGATGACGTTGTTCATAAACCAAAGGTTTTGGGCTCCCTCACAGGTCTGGCGGAGGGCCGCGGCCTGAAGCGGTACGGCAGCAGCTGCGACATCGCCAAGCTAGCAAAGGGCTTCCCTGAGGAGGAAGCGTACCAACAGTACACCCAGAACGACTACTGCGATGACGACTACAACGGGAACTTCAACGCCAACCACCGCATGTCTAAGGTTGGCGGCACGGGGTCCGGCCCCTTCGTGGCAGGTAAGCTGGCCATGTTCGAGAAGGTGGTGGAGGAGGAGCACCAGAAGTTCATTGAGGGCCAGGAGGTGAGGAAGAGAATCTTCCGCGCGCCAAGGAAGAGCGGCGAGTACATCGAGAAGTTCTACAGCCCACAGGTCATCAGCAGCGTCGACGCGCGTGCCATCGACAGGAACCAGAGTCCTCCCTACGAGGACGAGTACGACAACCTGGACCACTCCAGACCCTGCACGCCCCGGGATGTGGAGACGCCCTACGGGGGCCACACCAGCCCGCGCCGCACCTCCACCTCCAACTACACGTACCGCTCCTCAGACTCCAGCAACGTGTACACCAGCAAGCCCTCCTCCCCTCTGCCGCGCGCCACCTCTCCGCCCACCAAGCCCATCTCACCCCCTCTGACAAGCAGACTCTCTTCCCCCAGAGCCAGATCCCCCTCCCCCGTGGCCAAGTCCCCCTCTCCCGTGGCCAGGTCTCCCTCCCCATCAGGCAGGTCTTCCTCCCCATCAGCCAGGGCCCCATCCGCAGCGGCCAGCAGCAACTACCACGATGACTATGACTTGTACCCAGAGAGGCCAATGTCGCCCACCTCCACCTTGTACAAAGCTGAGACGCGCCAGGTGACGCCCGCTCACGGCGGCATCAGGTTAGGCTCCGGCAGCGAGCCCAGGACTAGCCCAGACGCCGGCAGGCAGCGACTCGGCTACCAGGAGAGTCTGGAGCAGCGCACTGACGAGGTGGGCGCCGTGAAATACTCCCTCACTGACCCGCTCCCTCCCCTGGTGCCCTGACCTTTAACCCCTTCATCTTACATCCCTCCTTCACAGTGCCCTCCCCTTAGTGTTGTACCATGCACCACCTAGAGTGGCGGTGTTCACTACTAGCAGTAACAATCCCAAAAAGATTCCCCCTTAATTCACCAGCCACCAGCTCCCTCACCCCTCCATTAACTCATCAGCCCGCGGCCCTGTGCACATCACGCTTCACGTCCCCTTGAAGCACCAGTAACGCTTTCTTACACGAATCACCTCCCCTCACCTGCACTCCTCTCCTTAGTCACCCCTTTAGTGCCTCCCCACCTGTCTCCACTTACCTGCCACCTTAACGTCTCATAAGCTTCCACCACAGCACCACTTCAGCCCCTCCATCACCTCTTCCACCAGCCACTCCACCTGCCCCCTCACCTCACCTGTTCACTGCCTCCCTCCCTTCCGCCAGGTGCTGGAGATGTTGGATATGAGTTACCTGGACGAGGCGCCTGCACCCTCACGCCACTCACGCTCCTCTGCCTCGCCTCCTCCTGCAGCACGTGGTGAGTAGTCCTTCTTCCTTCCCTCTTTAGATTTTTTCTTTTTTTTTCTTATCTTCTTTCTTTATTTAATAATTGTATATAATAGATTGATAGATAGATCGAGGCCAATAAATATATCATTCAGTCTTTTTCCTTGTTTCTTTCTTTAGTTGTTTCCTTCTTTCTTTTCTTCAAGTATTTTCCCTTACTTTTCTTCCTTAGCCTTTCTTCTTCTTAATCTTCTTCCTCCAATATTTCCTTGTCTCGTTCACCACCTTTTTTTCTTTTCCTTTCTCTTCCTGTCCTATTTCCTCCTTCCATCTTTTCTTGTCTCCTTCACTTCACTTTTTTCATCTTTTCTCCTACTCTATCCTTTTCTTTTTCTTTTCTTTTTTTCTTTTCCTGCTCCCTCCTCCTTCTTTTCCATATTCATGAGTCTTGTTTTTCCACTTTCGTATCTTACAAAATAAGAATGATAGTAATGATATCACAACAACAATTACTACTACTAATACTAACATTACTACAACACCCACCGCGACCACCACCACCACCACAACAACAACAACAACAACAACAACAACAACAACAATAGGAAACAACACAGGTAATATTCTACAGGAGAAGGAATAGAGGAGGAGGAGGAGGAGGAGGAGGAAGGCATTAAAACCCCATGACCTCAATATCCATCAGGTCGGGAGGAGGTGACCAGGAGCAGCGCGTCGAGGTCACCGCCACCTGACCTCTCCTTTGACCAACTGGATGACGTGTTCGATATTGAGGAGGTGCGTGACCTTGGCTGACCCAGAGAGAGAGAGAGAGAGAGAGAGAGAGAGAGAGAGCGCCAATAACACTCGTGAATTTTTTTTTCGTTCACTCATCTGTCTTTCTCCCTTAATGCCCCCCCTCCTCCCCTCTTTTCCCCTAACCTCCCTCCCCTAAGAAGTCCCTCCCTACTCTCCCCCCATAGCTACTTCCCCTCACTCTTTACTCCCTCTCCTGCTGCCCTTTAATCTACCATCCTCATTCTCCTCCTCCTCCTCCTCCTCCTCCTCCTCCTCCTCCTCCTCCTCCTCCTCCTCCTCCTCCTCCTGCTCGCGGCCAAGCAACAAAGCCAACTTTCACATTCATTTTCAATTTACTCACTGCCTCTATTCCTCCGCGTTATCCCAGTTATCATCCCTTCCCCTCTTTTATCACAAATTCTTTCCTGTCCAGCGTATACCAGGCGTTCCTCTCCTTTAATGTTGGCCCTTTGCATCGTAATTTCGCCTTTATCTCCCTTTGTCGTGCTGTTTATCTCTCATTCCCTTGTTTATCACGAGTTACCTTCATTTTTCATGTTCTCGTTTACGTTTTATCGGAGTTTCTTTTGTGTTCCTTATTTACCTCTCAATTTCCTCATTTCCTCCATCATCTAGTTGTGTTGTGTCTTTCCCTATTCCCCATTCATAAGCCATTACACTCTCTACCTATTTCTCCTCCATTACACCCTTACTAACCGCCTATTTTAACTAACCTTCAGTCTGCTATGCCCTGTTTAAGTTTTTGTTCACCCTGCCACGCCCACTCCTGTGTTCCCTTCCCCTGTCACCACCTCACCCTGCTACTCTCATTTCTTCACCACTTCTCTCCTCACCCTCCATTCATCACCATCTCACCTTGCTAGTCATTCTATGCACCCTTCTCTCCTTTCACTGTCCCATCCTTTTCATCTTATCCCATATTATTCTTTCATCTTTTTCATTGTCCCCTTCACTGCCACATCCACGTGCCATAGTTTCCCTTCATCCTTATTCCCTTTCATCGTCTCCTCATTGCCGCCTCGTCCACGCAGAACCTTCCCTCCATCCTTCTCTTCCATTTCGTCTCTTTGTTACCGAATCTTGCCAATACCTTTCTTTTATTCTTCTCTTCCCTTTCATCTTATCCTTACCATTCTCTCCTCCATCCCTCTCTCATCCTAACACACCACTTACCGCCCTCTCACCCACTCTTCCACCATCCAGGAGGACGTCATGGGCTCCACTACATCACTTGGGCAGAAAAAGCGCTCCGCCCCCCGCCCGCCCACGCCTCCACACGGGGCTGCCGCGTCGCCCCCAGCCGAGGGTAAACTAGGGGCGTTCTTCAAGGGGAAGCTGGGTAAGGACTCCTCTGCCCCCAAAGAGAAGAAGGAGAAGAAGAAAGACAAGAAAGATAAAGGCAAGGACAAGGAAAAGAAGGAGAAGGTGAAGAAGGAGGAGAAAGGAGCAACGGGAGGCGCCGCAGGAGGGAAGAGGTGAGGGTTAGTCCCTGGAGGAAGGTTGTGTGGTGGTTGTGTGTTGTGGTGGGCTCAGGCTGGTGGTTCCTTCTGCTTATCTTCACTATTCACAGCCTTCAGTTTTCATCTTCACTATTCACAGCCTTGGGTTTTCATTAACAGTGAAAAATTGTTTGCATGGGTTCATAAAAAGAGAATAGGAAGTTTTTTGTTGTTCATTTTAGGCGCCAAAGTATCACATCCTTTAGTGTAGTAATGTAAAAAAAGATGGATAGGTTATGAAAAGATATTATGAAGTGGAGAAAGGTTTTAGTGAATAGACAAAAAAAAAAAAAAAGATCAGAAACGTTCATTTTGTGTCCAGCGTTGATGGAACATTAGTATGATTCCATTTTTGCGTGCTCCGCCCTGGCCGTGACTCATCAAGGCACGCGGACGTAAAACGCGAAAAAAAGTATAATTTCCCATTTACGAGAACAACAGAATTTTATACCCGTGGCTTTCCAATGAGTCGCAATAGATGACAACAGTTTTTTTTTTTTTTTTGCTGCAATTTCTCACTCGTTAAAAATCCCCGGGTGAAATTTACCATCAAAGAACAGGCAATTACCATACCGACAAATAATTATTTCGCGGACCAAACTGGAGTCCAAACAATTTGCATAATAAGTGTATTTTTAGCACAACAGTCTAATCAAAGAGCTACTCAGTCACCCTAATGTCCGTGTGTGTGTGTGTGTGTGTGTGTGTGTGTGATCTCCACCAACAGGTTCCAGCTTTTTGGTGGCGCCAAGAAAGCAAGCGAGCCGCAGAGCCCAACTCAGGACAGCCCCCAAGCCTCCCCGAAGAAGGACAAGGGTGGAGGTGAGTGTTTGGCAGGGCGGCGAGGGAAGGAGACAAGGGAGTGAGGGAGAAGCGATTCCTGAGTTCAGTAGAATAAGGAAAGACAAAAGACACAAGTATCTCATTTTCTGAAGGATGAGACGAAGGACAAGTTTGGGGATGAGTGAGGGAGGAGGACAGAGTGAAGGAGAAGCGATGCGTGAGTGGAGCAGAATAAGGAAAAAGGAAAGAAGTATCTAATTTCTTGAAGGGCGAGGAGGAAGAGAAGGCTGAAGGTGACTGTGGGGTTGAATGAGGTAAAGCAGGAAGACAAGGGAGCGAGGGACAAGACAGTGTGTTGAGTCCATGAGTAGAATGAAGGAAAAGAAAGGAAAGTGTATATTTTGGAGGGTGAGGGGAGCAAAGGTGGTAGTGAGGGTAACTTGAGCGAAGTGAGGAAGACGAGAGTGAGGAGGCAAGACAAGGACAGTGAGGGAAAAGACAACAGGTAAGTATGGATTAGAATGAGGGAAGGGAAAAAGACAACTATTTATTTATTTTTTTTTTATTTATTTATTTTTGGGGGGGGGATCAGGACAGAAGAGACAAGATTTTATTGCATTATTTTACTGCCTTCTTTCCATTCGTCTTAAATCATGAGTTTTTATGTATTTTTTTTTATTAAGTCATTATCTACTTCTTTTTTCTTTTTTCATTTTTCCCCATCAGTATCTTTCGTTTCTCATAAGTCAATTACGCAGTTTTCCTTACCTATTTTTTTCTCCCTTTCGTTCTTTCCTTTCCCTTTTTCTTTCTCTCCTTTCTGTCCTTTTCATTTACGCAGTTTCCTTTTCTATTTTTCTTCCTTTTACTGTTTCCTTTTTCCCTTTTTTTCTCTCCTTTTCGTCCTTTGTTTCATATTCTCCAATTCTTCTTTATCATCATCTTACTATCTTCCTTCTCACCTGCCTTGTCATTATTTTCTTCTTTGTCTTCTTCCTACATATTTCTTTTTGTTTTTTTTCCCTCTTTTCTTTCCTTCTAATACTTTCCTCCATTATTTCTGTCATCGTTTTCCTCGTCTTTATTTCTTCTCCTCCGCCGCCTCCTTCCTTCTTCACCTCCATTTTTTCTCACTTCCCATTCAATTCTTCACCTTCCTCTTCCTCCTCCTTCATTCATTTTTTTTCCTACATATTTGCTCTTGCTTCCTTCTTTGTTCTCCTCCTTGAATTTCTCTCTTTCGTTTGCTTTTACTTTTTTTTCTCTTTTTGTTTCCATATTTGTTTTCTCACCTTACCTCGTTGATTCTTTCCTGCTTTGCTTCCTTCTTTTTGTATCTCTCTCTCTCTCTCTCTCTCTCTCTCTCTCTCTCTCTCTCTCTCTCTCTCTCTCTCTCTCTCTCTCTCTCTCTCTCTCTCTCTCTCTCTCTCTCTCTCTCTCTCTCTCTCTCTCTCTCCTTTTCTCCATTATTTTTCTAACGTATCAATATTTCCCTCTATTACCCTCAAGTTTCCCTGCTTTCCCCTCCCCCCTCCAATTCATTTATTTTTCCCCTCCCTCGAAGTCTCATTCTTTCTCCAGCTTATTTTCTCCCGCTGTTTTTATGCTACCTTTCCGCTGGCCCACCTTCTCTCTCTCTCTCTCTCTCTCTCTCTCTCTCTCTCTCTCTCTCTCTCTCTCTCTCTCTCTCTCTCTCTCTCTCTCTCTCTCTCTCTCTCTCTCTCTCTCTCTCTCTCTCTCTCTCTCTCTCTCTCTCTCTCTCTCGCTTTTGTTCTGACCTCTCACCTTCTTGTATCCTTTGACGTTCCTCTGCTCAAAACACACCCCTCAATTCTCTCTCTCTCTCTCTCTCTCTCTCTCTCTCTCTCTCTCTCTCTCTCTCTCTCTCTCTCTCTCTCTCTCTCTCTCTCTCTCTCTCTCTCTCTCTCTCTCTCTCTCTCTCTCTCTCTCTCTCTCTCTCTCTCTCTCTCTCTCTCTCTCTCTCTCTCTCTCTCTCTCTCTCTCTCTCTCTCTCTCTAATCATACATCTTCCGCCTCAGGTAAACGCCGTCTCTTTGGCCGCGGCAAAGAAAACTTCCTGGGCCGCTCTCCCCAGGTGCAACAGACCTCCGACCCGCAGGTGAGTGCCCATTTGTTCACCTGTCGTGTGTTACCTGCGGGCACCCAACCATCGAGGCCTCCTGCTCCCCTTAACGCTCCTTACCTCTGGCGCTCACTCAATACTCTTGCTTCTCTCGCTTCCCTAACCTTCCTTTTTTGCCGTCCCCCTTTTCTCTCTTTTGCGGTTGAGGTGACACAGGTAAGAGTGATGGACGGGAGAGAGAGAGAGAGAGAGAGAGAGAGAGAGAGAGAGAGAGAGAGAGAGAGAGAGAGAGAGAGAGAGAGAGAGAGAGAGAGAGAGAGAGAGAGAGAGAGAGAGAGAGAGAGAGAGAGAGAGAGAGAGAGAGAGAGAGAGAGAGAGAGAGAGAGAGAGAGAGAGATGAAAGGTATGATAAATGGGTTAGGAAATTTGGGTAAAAGGTTTTGTGTGTGTGTGTGTGTGTGTGTGTGTGTGTGTTCATTAGCATTTGCCTGACTGTTTTTCATCCATTTTTCTTATTACGAGTACTTTAATTTACTTATGACGTGAATGTAGTACCTCGTTCAAGATTACAAATACCTTTACTTTTTTACATACTTTATCCTGCCTCGTGTCGTGCGTTCATTCCAAACCTTTGTCGATGCTTGTTCCTTCCTCTCCCTGCTTATGTCCTGCCTGTGTCCTGCCTGCCTCCTGCTTGTCGCTTCTCGTGCCCGTGCTTACGTTTTCTGTTGGCCTTTTAGCTTGTGTTCCTCTGCTTGTATTCCATCCCTGCCTCCCTCCCTGCCTGTGTTGCTGCAGTGTTCCAGCTTGTGTCCCGCCTCGTCTCCGGCTCAGTCTGCGTTTGTGTGTGTGTGTGTGTGTGTGTGTGGGATCTGTGTTTGTTTGGTTGTTTGTATGTTTTGTGTGTTTGCTTGTTGTTTATTTTCTTGTTTGTTTGTTTTGTGTTGTTGCATAAGGATGCGTAACAATATTAGAATGGCTTTTGTTGATTTTTTTTTCTTTTCTCCTTTTTCTGTTCTATGTTTTCTGTCTCCGTAGGTTTTGAGTGTTCTAATTATTATTCCTCTCATTCTTTCCATGATTTTTTACTCAAACGTCTTTCTTTGCTTCTCTCGTACATTAAATCGCCACGTACTGCTCTCAGATACCTCCACCACCTTTGTATTGCTCGTCTTTCATTACATTATGCGTTGCGTTTCGTCGCCCCTCGCTTCTTTCGTCACTTACATTCGCCTAATACAAGTAATCGTGTTTTCACCATCCTTACCTTACGCCAAATCCTGGAATGCGCTTGTCTCCTCGCTTTCACGTCCCACTCACAAGCCTGCCTCGCCACCCAAAGCCTGTCTCACTTCTACACTTTTCCTGCCTCGCCTCACATTTCCCTCAATCAAAGCCTGCCTCACCCTTACCCCTTGCCAGTCTCACTCTCGCCTTACACCTGCCTCATTCCCCTCACATGGCTTGCATTCCCACACGTAGCCTCCACTGCGACGCTTCAACACCTGGCCTGACCTTAGCGAGTGTCTGGTTTTAGTGAGTGTTGCCTTAACTTAAGAAATATCTGAGTTACTGTTTATTGTGCAGTTTTCCAAGTAACTTCTTTTCAGTAATATTCAAGAGTTACTATTTCCTTAGTAAGAATTTATTGTTACTGTGAATAGCGTAAGGAGTAGAAGAGATGAACAAGAGAGGAGGGGAAATATATAGAAGTAAGAATGAGGTAATGAGAGGATTAAGGGAAGGAAAGGGAATGAAGAGAAGAGAATACGAAGAAAGGAGGGAAATACAGGAGAGGAGAGAAGCAAGAATGTGCTGTCCGAGTGGGTTCGATAAAAGGAAGGAATGAAATAGAAGAGATGAGGAGGATAGAAGGAAAGTATAGAAGAGAACAGAAACAAGGCGTAGGTTAGATGAAAGAGGAAAGGAATAGGAAAGATGAGGAAAGGAAAGAAAATATAGGACAGGAGATAAGGAAGATAGTTCTGCTGGAAAAAAAGGCTGTTTAGAGAAAGAAAAGAAAAGAATTGGAATAAATGAAGGAATAGGGAAAAATATAGGAGAAACATATAATTAATGGCTAGTTATAAAGTAATAGATTAGAAGAAGTAAATGGCGAAAGTGAAGAGGAAAGGAGAGAAATATAGGAGAAAAAGAAGAATATTTAGGGGCCATTACTACTTGATGGATGTGAGGAAGAACTGGTAGAGGAAGGGAAAAAAGAAGTAAATGGAACAAACATGGAAGAAAGGGAAGAGAGGAAAAAGGGGAGAGAGTAGACGAGGAAAGTAAATAAAGGTATAGAGGGAAATGAATGCAGGAGAAACGAGAGGAGGAAAAAGGGAGGGAAAGTAGAGGAGTTGAGGAAAGAAAAGGTAGAGAAAGAAATACAGGAGAAGGGGAAGAGAAGAAGAAAAGTGAGAGAAAACCAGTTAAGGAAATGTAGAGAGAAGATAGAGGAGGAAAAGTGAGATAAAGGAGAAAGAGTTAAGAATAGAAAGAAAGGATAAAAGGAAGAGAGAGAAGAAAACAACGATTACAGGAAATAGAATAGATGAGGAAAAGAAGAAAAGGGAGATACAAAAAGTTAATGACGAAAAGAGAGGAAGAAATAGCGGAGAGAGAGAGAGAGAGAGAAAAGGATAAAAAACGTTAGGATAAGTTACAGAAGGAGAATAAAACCAGGAGGGAAGAGGAAAAAGAGATAGAGGAAAGAAAATAAGAGGAGGTAGCAAGAGGCAAGGGGAGGATTCTAAGGGGTGACTTGCCGCTTCTTGTTAACAGGTGGCACGCATGACTGGTGGTTCCTTTGATCAAGAGTCCATCAGTTTTGAAGATGATGAGTACATATGAGCGAGGCGGAGGAGGAGAAACACTTGAAGAGAGAAGAAAATATGCTGTCGTTCAGGAGAAACTAAGATATATATGGAAGGAAGAGAGAAGGAAGGAAGGAAAGAAGGAAGATACAATGAAATGCAGCCTGTAATGAGAACTAGGGAAAAGAAAAGAAAGGGAAGAAAATGAAGTTACGAAAGATTGTTACGACAAATTTCAGCCGTCAAGGAAGAGAGGAACTAGAGGAACCAGAAAAACAAACGAAGGATGGACGAAGAAAAGGAGAATTGAGAAGGAAGGAAGGAAAAGGAGACGCGGCTACTTTTTTGACGCGAAGAGGAAAACAAGCGAAGGAAAGGTGAAGGTAAATGGATGGTGAAGAAAAGGACGTAACATAAACAATTTAAGGTTAATTGTTTGTTCCGCAGTGTGTGTGTGTGTGTGTGTGTGTGTGTGTGTGTGTGTGTGTTGTACGTTATTGTGTTCAAGCGTCCTTCCTCCTTCACACACACACACACACACACACACACAGAGAGAGAGAGAGAACACAAACACAGCTTTACATAAAAGGAAGGTGGAATGTCAACAAGAGGAACAGAAAGAATCAAATCTTATAAGCCTCCATCAAAAGACGCTTAGAACCTACAAATGATCTGTTTATGATATTGGATCCCCCATAGAGACCCCGCACCTCCGTGATCTCTTTGTTGTCAAAAGTTTAGTGTGTGTGTGTGTGTGTGTGTGTGTGTGTGTGTGTGTGTGTGTGTGTGTGTGTGTGTGTTTTCTTTAACTGGCTTAAGGTGTTTCACTTATTTGTGTACATAACATGATTTTGGTGTTTATCTTTAACCCTCTTAGCAGTCTTTACCTTCTTCCCATGCGCCTCGTCCCCTTAGCAGGAGTAAGGGTGACGTGAGGTGACGCTTGATCAACGGAACGAGGGAACTTAGTATTTACGGCACTAATAAACTTAATGCCTGTAGTCACTCCTCCCACGACCCTGAACATGTAAGGGTAAACATGTAAGGGTGATGCAGATGTGACGGTTCTGTCTCGTAACCTGACACCGGCGGATGATGCTGTGACGATTGGTGACTATAACGCCAGTGGTATTGATGCTGTAGTGACGTAGGTGGTTCGTAAGGAGCAAGGCGGTGTGTGATGACCTCCTCGCCAGACTCTCTTGTAAAGGTTGATCTTCATTATTATCATACTTGTAATCCCCTCATTTCTCCCTCTTCCATTTCCTCCCTCCCTCCTCCGCTCCCCGATGGCTGCAGTGAGGCGCCGCATTCAAGGAGCACTGCTTGCCTCGTATATGTTAATTAACGCGAGTATATTATTATTATTCTCTCGCCAGTTTCGTTGTGTATTGAAGATGATTTTCTCAATTATCACGTCTTGTTCTTTGCAATTTAATTTCCCTGACATTCCACACGGGGCCAGGTGTGTGAAGTGAAGGCAGTGCGGGGTGTGATTCCATGCGTGGTTGCAGAGTTACATGCATTATTACTATGTTGAAAGGAAGGGTTGCTGTGTTGAAGAAGACTGGTTCATTCACAACCCAGTGCCGAGTGTCATGCAGCGCGGCAAGGTCACTGCGGCGGTGCTGTGTAATGCTACTGTGGTGCCTGCGCAGGAAAGGGAAGAAAAGTAGCGGTGCTCGTCCGTTTTAGCAGCCATCAAAGATTTACGGGTCATCCGGCCAACTGACATTTCCTGGCCGGCGCTTCCTTGCCCGGCACACGACGCGCTAAGCAGACCAGGAATAGAATGAGGCAGCGTGATGGCTTGGCTTGGAATGGTCGCTCGTGTGGACCTGTGAGGGAGAACACTTGAGGTGGGTGTAATCAGGAAAACCCGTAAGAACATAAGAAATAAGGGAAGCTACAAGAAGCGATCAGGCTTACACGTGGCAGTCCCTGTATGCAATATACCTACCTATTTCCACCTATCATCCCCATCCATAAACCTGTCTAATCTTCTCTTAAAGCTCCATAATGTCTTAGAACTAACAACAACCGTCCGTTCCACTCATCTACCGCTCTATTTGAGAACCAATTTCTTCCTCTCTCTTTCTTAAACCTAAATTTTTCAAGCTTGAACCCGTTATTTCTTGTTCTATCCTGGTTGCTGATCCTATCGTAGCCATCGTACACACACCACAAGGACGCTGAAACTCAACACTCCACACTGCCAGCCATAACGAAATGTGGATGAAAACACACGCCTTGCAGTCATTACCTTATATTAGAGTAATTTTCAAGGGCGTAATTGAACCAGTTAACATTACTTAGTGCTAAAAACAACAACAGATCAGCGAATGAATTACGTAGACTCCTTAACAGCGCAATTTAACCCTAACACCATTTCCTTGTCAACGAAATTAAAGTCGCCGCAATTACCTGAATACTCTAAATTTTTAAAAAAACCCTTACCTGGAAAAACAAACAAACACAAATTGTACATCGTGAAAGAACGCAGCGGAATGACAGGACAATTATTCCCCTCGCTTTCACTTCACTCACCTGCCCCTTCCCTCTCTACTCACCTGCCCGTCCCCTGCACTGAGCGGCGCGTGCTTCCACTGAGGCTTATGTGAAATATAAACCTTTAAGCAGGAAGAAATATAGGTTTTGTTGCCGTTTTTTGTTGAGTTTCTCTTTATAACCCTTAGTTTATCCCACCAACACTTTAAAAGTTATATGTATTGTGTATCATTTTATTTATGTATGCCCTCTGATATACGTGTTCCTTATCCTCTCCCTCCCTCTCCCAGTCCCTCATCACCTATGGATAAAAATGTCCTTATCTCATCAACTTTCTTGTATACATCAACTTATGTATAAAAGTATATATTAAAGGCCTCGTGAGCCTTATACATATTATACATAGATTTAACGAGGATTTTTTTCCAATCTATTTATTCAGGTTTTGTCGTATTTGTATGCTGTAAGTACATAGGTGTAAGTTAACCTCATGTATATATGTATGTCTCGTATGACACGCCTCTGCCTTCCTGTTGCATTGTTGAAGTTAATACTAATCATACATACACTTCTCGACCGATCTGCCCGCGCCGTTTGGATTTTTATATTGAGATGTATAGATATGGAATTTTTGGGTGTCTCCTGATCCTTCTCCCGGGACTGGGTGAAGCATCGTTACTTGCGTTGATAGGAGAATGGTGCGCATCTCTTGTATGATGTTCATGTGTTTTTCGCTATTGTTATTGCTGCTTCTGCTGGTACTATTACTAATGCTGTTACTACTACTGTTACTACTACAACTACTACTACTACTACTACAATCGTTGCTACTACTACTACTACTACCGTTGCTGCTGCTACTATTACTACTACTAGCACTACTAAAACTACTACTACGTCTCTCTCTCTCTCTCTCTCTCTCTCTCTCTCTCTCTCTCTCTCTCTCTCTCTCTCTCTCTCTCTCTCTCTCTCTCTCTCGTGCTGGTTTTCCCAAGTCTACCCTCAAAATATATATAATTGAGGGCGCGTTTTCCTTTATATTCTTACCAGTCCGGGTTTTATATCGAAAAAAAAAAAAAAAACGGACTGCGTGGTTTAGATTTATTACAACTTATACCGCTGACTCATCAACCTCCCCCGACACCCCCTTCCCTCTTCCTTCCCTTTCCCTTCATCTCCCTTCTCCCTCCTTCCCCTACATTTCAAAGGGACCAATCTTGAATTCTATATAATCTGAGAAGCAATAAACTTTGACCTTACTTCTGTGTTTTAAATGGTGTTCCTACTGTGAGAGAGAGAGAGAGAGAGAGAGAGAGAGAGAGAGAGAGAGAGAGAGAGAGAGAGAGGAGGGTTGTAATGAATAAATAATACAAAACTTCTTAATTGGTGGAGAAAATGGTTACGAGTTAGTAGAAACGTGCACACACACACACACACACACACACACGCACACACACACGTGACAAGGGATTTTTTTCAATTTTTATTATTTTTCGTGTTTGCTTCATTTGTCTTCCTTCTTTTCTTTCCCTTTGTCTTATTAATGAATTTCACTTTTCTTTTGTTCATTTTCTTTATCTTTCGTTTTCACCTTGATTCTTTTCTTACATCAATATATTTATTCGTTTATTTTTCGTTTATTTGTTGCATTTACTAGAACAAATTGGATTCTCTCGTTTTTCTTAAGTTTCTGTGAGTCACTTTCTTTTCCTTGTCCGTCTAGATAAGAGGGGAATTGAAAGAGAGAGAGAGAGAGAGAGAGAGAGAGAGAAGGGAGAAGAGAACAGTATTAATCCTCCCTTATGCTCCTCCTTATCAACTTATCTTTATCACCCTTGTCATTATCTTCCCATTCCTCCCTCGTAACCACTCCATGTCCCCTCTTCCGCCCTCACTTCCCTCTTCTCCCCTCCCTTCACTCTCCCCCTTAATAATCTTGGCATCCCTCTTTCAGTTATTCTCTTCCCTTCACTGTCCATCCTATTCATCCTCACCCTTCCCCATTTTCCTTACTTTCCCCTCCCTTCCCCTCGTTTCCCTTCCACTCACATGTATCTTCCACCCATTTCTTGCCTTTTCTCTCCATCTCTCATCCGTCTTTGTCGCTTCCTCCCTTTCCTTCCCTCCCTTTTTTTTTTTTTTTTACCTCCTTTACTTTCGTGTGATTTTTTTTCGTCCTTTTCTCCTTCTCCTCGTCTTTTCCTTCTTATTCTCTTCTTTCTCACCACATCAATTCCTTTTTATCTTCCTCTCCGCTTCCTTTCTCCTTCCTCTTCCCTTCTCTCCTTCCCTCCCCTTCTCCCTTCCTCCACACCTCTTCCCCCTCCTGATCCCCTCCTCTCTCTCTCTTTACCTTCGCCTCCACACCCCTACTCCCCTCCCCCTTACCTCGTCATTCCCACTTCCTCTCTCTTCCCCCTTCCCCTCTCCTCTCCCCCTCACCCCTACCCCCCTCCCCACCCCCCACCATGGCAAATCCCCCTCCTCACTGACATATCTAAAAGGTCATTCCTGGCTTCATTTCTTCCCCTGCTGGTCGATAATCCACTTTCTCTCTCTCTCTCTCTCTCTCTCTCTCTCTCTCTCTCTCTCTCTCTCTCTCTCTCTCTCTCTGGTACTTGCTTTACTCCACATTAAATTCCCCATCACTGCTTCCACTTCAGCACCACCTCCTCCTCCTCCTCCTCCTCCTCCTCCTCCTCCTCCTCCTCCACATGGTAGGGAAGCTCTAGGTATGAGTGACAACAGCATGATCTTCACACCAGGCTGGGAAGACCTTAAAGTGTCCTCCTCCTCCTCCTCCTCCTCCTCCTCCTCCTCCTCCTCCTCCTCCTCCTCCTCCTCCTCCTCCTCCTCCTCCTCCTGTCTTTCAACTCTTTCCTCACGGTCCTCTTCCTTCCTCTCCGCCTCCCACCTCCATTTCATCGTCCTCCTCCTCCTCCTCCTCCTCCTCCTCCTCCTCCTCCTCCTCTTCTTCCTCTTCCGTTCCTCCATTATATTATACAGTCATCTTTCTCTCTCTCTCTCTCTCTCTCTCTCTCTCTCTCTCTCTCTCTCTCTCTCTCTCTCTCTCTCTCTCTCTCTCTCTCTCTCTCTCTCTCTCTCTCTCTCTCTCTCTCTCTCTCTCTCTCTCTCTCTCTCTCTCTCTCTCTCTCTCTCTCTCTCTCTCTCTCTCTCTCTCTCTCTCTCTCTCTCTCTCTCGTTTTTGTTATTTATTTCGGACGCAACTTTCATTTAGCATTTTCTTTTTCTTTTCCACGTTTTCTTTCCCGTGTTATTTTTTTTTTTTTGTCTTATTAATTGCATTTGGAGAGAGAGAACTTAGGAGGAAGAGGAAGAGGAGGAGGAGGGGGAAGAGGAGGAGGAGGGGGAGGAAGAGGAGGAGGAGGAGGTGGTGGGGTAAAGTCAGTGGTAATGATGGTGGTGAATGAAATTTTAAAGAAGGACAAGAGAGAGAGAGAGAGAGAGAGAGAGAGAGAGAGAGAGAGAGAGAGAGAGAGAGAGAGAGGTCAAAGGGCAAGGTCACAGTAACTCTACTATAATTGAATAGATATTGATCCAAAGAGGCGGAAGAATGTGTGTGTGTGTGTGTGTGTGTGTGTGTGTGTGTGTGCGTGCGTGTGTGTGTGCTGCATCATTCATTTTGCAACATTTGTTTGGAAACGCCTTCATTGTAAATAGGACAAAGTGAACACCCACACAAGATATTAACTCTCTCTCTCTCTCTCTCTCTCTCTCTCTCTCTCTCTCTCTCTCTCTCTCTCTCTCTCTCTCTCTCTCTCTCTCTCTCTCTCTCTCTCTCTCTCTCTCTCTCTCGCAATTATTTAACATACATTCTAAAAACATCTCTTCACTTATTTATTTCATCACATGTAACAGCAATTCACTTCAACTTTCAACTTCACTTAACTCTTTACTCTCCCTAACTTCTTTCTGTCACCCCCTCCTCGCCCTCCATATGACGCAATTACCACAACCATCTATTAACACGAGACAATTGTTTATTTACGTCTCATTTACTTCTGTTCAGTCATCATTAAAAACAAACCTCTGACCAGTAAAGTCGTGATATTTACATTATCGATTACTTTTTTCTTTTTTTTTTTTTTTTTTTTTTTTTTTCGCATCCTGAGGTTTACGTGCATCTCTCTGTCCTGTTCATCGGCGGGGTGCGTCTAGCGGTGAGTGGCGGGAGGGTGTGTTCTGGTGAATACTTGTTGCGTGAGGAGGAAAAAAAAAAAAAATATTATACATCGTTGGTCGTTTGACGTTGAACTGGGTGGAGGAGGATGTGGTAGTGGTGGGGAAGAGGAGGAAGAGGAGGAATACCAGAAGAATAGCAACAACAACAACAAATAGGAAGAAAAAGAGGGAGAAAAAAAAAAACGAGCAGGAGGAGGAGGAGAAGAAATAAGGAAGGATAAAAGAAATAATTAAAAAGAAGTAGAGAACGAGGAAAGAGAAGAAAAACAAGAAAAGAAGAAGAAAGAAGAGCAGAAGGAGGAGGAGGAATAGATGCTAAAGAGAAGATGATGGCAATGATGATGATGATGCGTGCTCCAATGAGAGAGAGAGAGAGAGAGAGAGAGAGAGAGAGAGAGCCATGACCTTGAAACGGTTAACAGCATCAACGGGCCTCCCCCAAACCTACGCAACAATGGAATATTAAAACTAACGTACCTCTGTGGCGTGTTTACTTAAGTCTGTCCTCCTTAGATCCCCGTTTTCTGTTCGTATCAATAGCCACGTGTCGCCTTTTTAGTCTAAGATCGTAATGAGGACACAGGAACATAAGGGAAGCTGCAACAAGTCAGGTCTAAGCGTGGGAGTCTCTGTGTGTGTGAACCAGACCTGCCTGTTTTCACCTTTCATCTCTTAATTCATCTTATCTTTTAATGTCTCTTATTGATTCGGAGCTATAACCTGATTACTGAGTCTATTTCAGTCATCTACATCTCCATTTTGAGAACTAGTTGGCTCTCTCTCTCTCTCTCTCTCTCTCTCTCTCTCTCTCTCTCTCTCTCTCTCTCTCTCTCTCTCTCTCTCTCTCTCTCTCTCAAAACCTGTTATTTCTAGTCTCATCGTGATTACTGACTCCAAGAATTTTGTTTACACCAGCCTTGCCATGTCCCTCGCGCCACTGCATTCCTCCTGGTGTGAACATGGAGGCTGAGGACATGGAGGGTGTGGAATTTTGATCATCTACCAGTGTATTTCAGGATCGCAGTTTCTTTCTATCTCTTCCTGTTTCTTTTGTAAATCTAAGCACTGAAAGTTGATCTCGTCCCCCCAGGGTGTGGAAGCAATATAGTGTAGTTATATATGGCAATATTTCCTACATTCTTTCCTCAATCTGCCTTTTCAATTTCAAGAAACGTCTCAGATTTTGGATAGTTCTTTTGGTGCTATATTCTCTGTGGACTGGCATCTTCCGTGGGTCTGTTTTTATGTTTATTTGTTAACCTAGGCCAGAGCTCCTTTTACATAAAGAGAGAGGGAGAAAAAAATAACATTTCCTGCTTTTCCTCAGTCCTTATATGGCGGTTATTTTCTATACAACACGCATATACACACACAAGCACACACCTTTTGCCTCTCGTTCTCTCTGTCCCCCCACCAGCAATCCGTCTCATATGAATATAGTAAACAGTATTTTCTGCTTCTCTTCCGCTGTCTTTCTCATTATATGCTGGTTATTTTCCACACACACACACACACACACACACACACACACACACACACACACACCCTGCCTCATCCCTCCCCACACTGAGCAGTCCACGTCACGTTGCGTCAGTAGCAGTGAGTCAGGAATCACTGGGTGTCACACATGGTTACCCCTGTCAGGTATTTCCCTTCTTATCTAATCCGCCGCTATCACTTCCCAATGCAAGCGTGTCTCCTCTCCACTCTGATCATCTTTACTTTGCGTCACGCCTTCGTTATCAATTAATCTTGTTCTTCATCTCCTTTGACGTAATTATCACGCGTCTGCTCAAACACTGCCACCACTCAAACACACACACACACACACACACACACGTCGTCACAGGCAAGGTGCAAGTCACAAGCACCCCCGTGACGTAAATAAGGCAATGCTAAAATAAGACACAGTTTCACGCACTCAACACGTCAGATCACTAAAATTAGAAAAAGTTTGTCATATACTTCCTTTAGACTTGTGGCTTCATTGTCACTGCATTCTGTTCAACCACAGATAAGCGACAAGGATCGCTTGACATGCAGGGTTGTGTTCTGAAGTCCTCCAGTCACTAACAAGGATGGTTAGTTGGTTTCTTATCGCTGGTTTTCCCATTGATGATACAGAATTAATTTTAACCCTCTGACTCCTATTTTTGTACACGTTTCCTTAATTACCAATCATTCTGAGGCATCTTTACTAGTTCTACAGTCACCTCCAATCTTAAAACTGTGTAGAAAATGCAAAATCTATTCTTTTTAATGTCTTTCTTTCTATAGATGTTTATAAAGATTTCATGCAGGACTTTCGTGGTTCTAATGATTTCGTATCGCAGTGAAAGGGTTAAACTATCACTAGGATCACGGAAATGCTCTTGCAAATCCCCAACAACTTCCAACAGTACCTCTTAAAATTAGTCGAGATGGACGCCTGATGTTGGGAATTGGGTCTACAAAATATGAAGGCTTTATACCATAACTGGATTTTTTAATGTTGTCATGCTTGTTGTCTTTCATTAAGCAAGTTTTCTGTTATCTTGGCTAACAGTTTAACAGTTTATTGAGGAAAAGAAGTTGAATGCAAAAAAAAAGTAGAGAGAATACATAGACAGATAGCTAAGGGATTAGACAAATTTATGGAGGGGAATGACCAGTGCAAATAAGTGGGTATGTTTCGTACAGGGACTGCCACGTGTAGGCCTGATGCCTTCTTGTAGCTTCCCTTATTTTATTATGCTCTCATATAGTAAAAAAAAAAAAGAAAAAAAAAACATAACGAGGATTCATGCACCGAGCGGTCTGGTTTGCTGTTTTTTGTTTTCATGTTCATTTGTTTAACCTCTGCGTAGCTTGAAGGCTTATGGAGCAGCGATGAGTTAGCCCAGTTAGAACCAGCTGCGGTATTACTTTAAATTCCAGTATGTGCGAGTATGGCTTCCCTGCTATTTGAAGCTGCCCAGTACACCCTTAAGTTCACGCGTTCACTCTGCCGCTACACTTTTTAAATGACCGAGTGAGTGAAAAAATAAAAAATATATAGATATAAAAAAAAAAAAATACGTTCTAACTCAAATGAGAGAGGAGATGCAGCCAAGGGAAGGATGAAACGCGCTAGAAATCAGAAAGAGAGGCACGAGTAGAGTGGATGTGTACCTGAGCCGAGGACTGGAGGGAGTGTGGAGGGACTGGGAATTCAGTGGAGGCCTTGATGCCACGACCACTTCCTTTACCAACTTCCGAGAAACGTGTGGCAGAATACGCAGGTAGATAGACAGACAGACAGAGGGATAGGTAGAGAGGCGGGCATTCAGATAGACAGTCAGAGAGAGAGAGAGAGAGAGAGATTGGTAGGTAGGTAAGGTGATTAAATAATTGATTGATTGACAGGTAGGCAGATGATATAGAGTGATAAATAAAGGAACAATATTGATACATAAAAAGATAGATAAACACGTGAACGAAATAGACACTGGGACTGCCACGTAGAGAGAGAGAGAGAGAGAGAGAGAGAGAGAGAGAGAGAGAGAGAGAGAGAGAGAGAGAGAGAGAGAGAGAGAGAGAGATAATAGAAACTCATCTCGAAATACCGTTGTATATCTTTACGTACCAGAGCATTCCATTACTTCACCTCGGAAACTCCCGGCTCAGCAACGGCCGCAGTGTGGTGTGGGAAGAACAGAGTACTCGTATATGCTGATCTCCCTTTGATGAACTGGTCTTCACATTACTGCGTATATTATTAGAGTACCAGAAGCTCTCTCTCATCTCCAGGTAAATTTCTCACACGAACAATCCACGCAAGGGTTCCCAAGAATAGATCCTCCCGTAGTAGGTCAGGTTTAGTTAGGTTTGGTTAGGTTTGGTTAGGTTAGGTTTGGTTTGGTTATTATAGGTTAGGTTAGGTTAAATTTGATTAGGTTAGGTTTGGTTATTTTAGGATTGGTTGGGTTTGCTTAGGTTTGGTTTGGTTAGAATAGATTAG
>NC_087174.1:3675000-3727500 GCF_035594125.1 Scylla paramamosain
ACCACTATCAGCGACGAGATGAAGAGCCTGCGCAGCTTTGTGGCTCAGGAGGAGCTCGCCACACCCCCCGCATCGCAGGGCGCGAAGGCCCAGCGCGAAGAGAGTCTCGAGTTTGTGTTTGAGGACGTGAATGACTCCCCGTGCCGCCTGCCGCGGGAACCTGCCCCAGCCACTGCTAAATCCCCAGCAGGAGGCTCACTTGCCACGGGGGAAAAGAAACCCAGCAGATTGTCACCAAAACTTGGCAAATTCACGCAGAAGGTGTCAGATAAAAACAAAGAGAATGAAGAGAAAACCAAGAGCAGTCCCTTCCTGCCCCGCAACATCCTTCACTTCGGTAGCAAGGACAAGAAGGCCAAAGCCAAGGCCCACGAGACAGACTCCCCGAAGACTGAGGGCTGGACGTCAGAAGCCATCGAGGAATACCTCTTGGAGACCAGCCGGGAAGAGAGCGTCAAGCTGGGCCTCCTGACCGAGGAAGATATCGCGTACCACCAGACCAAGGGAAGACACCAGAATGTGCCCGCCCTTCGCCCGCTGCCCGAAGTGACGGTCAGTGATGAGC
The DNA here is from genome assembly GCF_035594125.1 of Scylla paramamosain. Taxonomy (NCBI): domain Eukaryota; kingdom Metazoa; phylum Arthropoda; class Malacostraca; order Decapoda; family Portunidae; genus Scylla; species Scylla paramamosain. The sequence continues at coordinate 3,675,566 of NC_087174.1, forward strand.
TCCAGCCCGTGGCTCCCTCTAGGCGAAGGGCGGCTCCCTCCCCGCCGCAGAGCAGGTCTCCGTCCTGGAACCCACAGGACATTGAAAATTATTTGTTGCAGCATAACCAGGACGAGAACTTGCGCCTGGGACTGCTGTCCAAGGAGGACATTGACATCTACGAGTGGAAGCGTGCCACGGGTGAGTGTGTGTGTCTCCCACGCTTTGGTCTGCTTCTTGCTTCCTACCCATTCCTCACTCTCTTGTTGAGGTGAGGCGAGGCTGTGCCCGCCACCCGCCATGCTAGACAAAATGACACGATGCATTTCCTTTAGGCCGTTGTATGAATCTTGCAATAGTGCTCATGTATGTGCTCACTTTTTCTCACTATGCGACGCACTATCGCGCGCGCGCGCGCGCGCACACACACACACACACACACACACACACACACACACACACACACACACACACACACACACACACACACACACACACACCAGAATCAGCGTTGATTCTGATTTGTGGTATCATGAACCATCCTGAGGTCCACCCGCCGCTCGTGCTTAGCCCCACAGCCCCACAGCCCGCCAGCCCCTCCCCGCCAGCCCTCCTACCGGTACACATTTTAAGGGCAGATTAATAAAAGCTTACGAACTTACAAATGAGCAGACCTTATGCACACAGATGAAGTATACAGCAGTTTCCCCGCCAGGCATGTCCCCGATCTGCGACACCTCGTGGACGCGCGAGACGTTACGCAAGAACAAAGTGGTGCACTCCAGCGAGTCCTCTCTGTCCGGCTCAGTCTCCCAGCCAGCATCCCCGGACCCTTGCAATGCTGCCCCGAGGCTCACTACACCCTCCATGTCCCCCAGAACCAAAAGCCACGCTCCCAGGGAGCCTCACCGACGTGGCGGAGAAAAGCCTGTCGACGTCCCCAGCCAGCCAATCTCTGTTCCTCGACGACGTAAGTTCAGTCTGATATGAACTTCTGAGTTACTTATGGGGTGTTCACTGAATGTCATCTCCCAGCCATGGCCATGTTAGTAAGTGTTCTTCCATGAACACTTAACCTGGTGGGCAATCCTAGCTCGTTTTATGCCTCTCGACTCTGCACCGTGTCCTCTGTTGGCCTCATTACGTACGAATGAAGCACAAACACAATTATTACAAGGCCTACTCTTGTGCGCACACATTTTCAATCACTTCTGACTCACTGTAATAACATGAATGCTCTGCTTCCTTTTCAGGAGTGCGAGCGCCCGCGCCCCCAATCGGAACACCCCCTTCTGCCAAACCTCCTGTCCCAGCCTCCGCCGCCTCCTCGGACACCAGCAAGCAGAGCGCTCACTTCGCCTTCCGAGGCTTCAAATTGAGTCAAGTAAGTACAGATGGTGTCTTTCCTGCTCAGACCAGTCTTCAACCTTGCTGAATACTGATTGTTTGGTGGAGATAATGAGAGGAGGGCAGTGTGGGCAGTGTGTTAATTTTTTTCTTGTCAGGGAATAAACTCGAGCGGCTCCGGACGGAAGGCATGCGCCCCACAGCCTCCAGCAGTGGCCAGCCTCCAGCCTGAGGCCGTAAAGCCAGCTGCTCCCACGCAGGACTCACTGCCGGAGTCCATACAAGACGCCACCACCGCCAGGGACGCCAGGCAGGGAGGCTTGCGGTCAAGATTCACCAAGCCAAAACTCACCACCCCAGGGTTCACCAGGGCTGTGGCACCAAGCCCTGCGCCAGTCAACTCTGAGCCCAGAGTTGCGACCACAGCTCCTGGCGTCACGAAACCTGAGGCCAGAAATTCAGAGGTCATTGCGCCGGCCGCCGCTCCCGAGGCCGCCAGGGTGTCGTCCCAGGCCGTCGCCAAGCCACACGCCAGGCCCAAGAGACTCCCGCTGGAGAAGATCGGCGTGAAGCTGCCCGGCATGACAGGTGTGTGAGTGTGAGTGTGAGTGTGTGTGTGAGTGTGAGTGTGAGTGTGAGTGTGAGTGTGAGTGTGAGTGTGAGTGTGAGTGTGAGAGAGAGAGAGAGAGAGAGAGAGAGAGAGAGAGAGAGAGAGAGAGAGAGAGAGAGAGAGAGAGAGAGAGAGAGAGAGAGAGAGAGAGAGAGAGAGAACTTAGCTTATCTCCACTCGTATCTCTCTACCCCACAGCCCCCAAGGCTCCCCCCACGCCTCCGGAGGTGGACTTGGAAACAGTGTCAGTAGTGAGCTGCTCCCCCACGGACACCCCCATCCCGGCCCGCAAGGGGGGTGCTGATGAGCGTGCCACCCGCAGAAAGACCCCGTACAGCAGACTGGCGAGGTTCCTACGAAAGGTGAGACACACACACACACACACACACACACACACACACACACACACACACACACACACACACACACACACACACACACACACACACTACACATATTTTACATTTCCTTTCACTGATAACCATTTCAAAAACTAATTTCTTCATTCCAATACATTTGTCCTCGTTTCCTCTTTAGAACACCACGCCAGTACTTTGAACATGAACACACGCTACTTATCTACTTATCAATCCTTCATAAACTCACCCAATATAAAATCCAAGCTCACCATCCCCTTCTTTCGCTGTCCAGGAACCCAACTCGTCCCCCGGCACGCCCCCAACAGAGACCCCAGCCCACGCTCTCTTCCTGCGCGAGTCCCCCCGTGGTTTGGTGAGTACTACCTCGTTTTCTTTCATCACTTGCCGCCTGGTTTTCTCTCTCCGCTAAAAAGGGTTAGGATTTTAAACTGAATAAACTCTATCTGAGTCGGTTTCGAGATGTAATGTTGGTTTGAAAGGATGAAGTATGATTGTATAATTGCAGAAATAAAGTGAAGAAGGAGGGAGAAAGGAGATGACATGGAAAAAAGGAAGGACATGGAGGTAAATCTTGAATCTGCAGAATTAAATTAAGGTAGTGAAATTAAATAACTGCATTGATCTAAACCTTACCTAGGGAAACGGGGAAAGAAATAGAAGTGCTGCGAAGTATAAGATAGGTATGGCAGATAGGCTTTATACAGGGACTGCCAAGTGTAGGCCTAGTGGACTGTGGGTGGGTGAGAAGGGAGGGATACGGAGTTGGTGAAGACGGAAGCACCAATCGATTTAATACAGACGAGTGAGCGGATTTCTACAATATACATGCAGGACTATTAGAAAACATGGTAATAATGAAAAAAAAAAGCCAAAGTTGTTCATTTGTTGGCTACCTGGGTGACTTTATTTGGCAAGATGTGGTGCGCCATTACCATCACACAGGTACTTCATCGCGCTGACACCACTGCGACATTTACTGCTGCCATATTTCACACCTTCCCCATTAGCCACCAGACCACCAGACCTGCCAACACCTGTAAGTCATCCGCACACACACACACAGGAACATTCATAGTTTTCAAGGCAAATATGACAAATTAACTTTAAAAGACGAGATTTTACGAGCTTGACTTAATCCTATAAAAATACAACTAGGTAAAAACACACACACACAAACACACAAACACAAACACACACCTTGCATCACCCCATTATTCCATACAAACACTTGCACAACAACCTAGATTAATGCACCGTTTTGCCGCGCCTCGCTAACCAGTGCATGACCGCGCCCTACCGCTGCCCGTTGTAAACACGCTGAAAGGTCGTGGAGTGGCGAAGCAGGTGTTAGCGTGGGAGTGTGTGCTCGTGTGCGTGGGAGGAGCGGAAGTTGACGTGTTTACAGTCTCCACTCCACCGCCTGCACGTTCTATTAATAAAGATGTGTCTGATTGAATCTTATCTCACGCCAGGATATAAATAAACTTGCTATTTTATTTTATTGTTATTGTTATTATTTTTTTTTTTTCGCTGACTGATTTTTTATAAAGTTTCAGGCCGTGTCTTTTTTTATGATCAGTTGCGTTGTTGTTATTGTTATTTTTATTGTTATTATTATTATTGTCATCAGCGTGGCCTTGTAAGCACACGTGTCGCCGGCAGATACAGGTCATAACACCTCACACGATTCACTTTCTGTGCATGAATGTTTGCCGAGAGATAAAAAAAAAAAAGAAAAAAAAAAAAAAAGACTAGCACGGGTGAAAGAGAACATAAAATACACATACGGATAACTAGATTAATAAATAAGTTTCACGTTTTCTTTCACGTTTTCTTTCATGAATATTTGGCGAGAGATAAAAAGAAGGAAAGAAAAGACTAGCACGAGTGAGAGAACATAAAATACACATACGAATAACTTAGATTAATAAGTAAGTAAATAAGTTTCACGTTTTCTTTCACATTCTTTTCTTAGGGGAGATAATTATCGGTGTATTCTTCCTGTTTTTTTTTTTCTCCTTTGCCTCCCTCGTACATAAAAACCAAAATAGAACGACGGAACTAAAACGAGCGCGTGTTTCACAGTGAGCGTCCCTCCCTCAGCTAAGCAAACAGGAAGATTGACACGGATGAGGGGAAACACACGAAGCACACTTAAGTAATTGTAACTCATAAGTGGATTGCAGTATAAATTGGCGCTACTCTGTTTGTGGAAGAATGGTACCTGATATTCTACAGTAAATGGGAAAAATGAATACTCTATTAGGAAAGAAAAGTTCGTGTTTATTTATTTTTTTATTGTGCTATCACGCTTTTGACTGCCATATCTTTGCCTTCCCAACATTGAAATTACTGTGGAATTAATTTAATCACCTAAGAAAAAAGAGTGTAAATAGGAGACTAGTTTTCTCTTTTTTTCTATAAGCTACAGATTTATTAGTACAAAATTAAGCGTGTGAAAAGTTTTACGTCACGGCAAGGAGATATATTTAGCAGTGAAAGGGTTAAAACACACTTTTGATAAAATACTAACAAGACTTCCCCCCCCCAAAAAAAAAAATAAATAAATAAATAAAGTTATGAAATTGTTAGATTCACGTAACTCGACATCCGACTCTGCTATCCACCTTCTTTCTATCAACCACTCTATCATCGTCACTATCACCTTCTACATCACTCCCTTGTACTACACACTCATTATCACTATCATCAACAACATTTTCTTATCACCCCCCTTCCATTACATATTCCGTATCACTGTCATTATCATTTCCTCCACTCACCTGCATCACTTACTCTTATCACTATCATTATCAACACTTTCCTCAACCTACTTTTCCCTCCGATGCGAGTCATGCTTAGCGGCCGCGTGCCCCCACAGTCTTGTTGATGTCCTTTGATGTGTTTTCCCTCTCAAAGTTCACTCGTTTTGATCTTTAGTTTCCAGATTATTCCTCACTTGTTGTTTTCGCGTTATATATTTTTCCCTGCAAGCCCCGCCTCAGCAGATAAGCGAGTGAAGCAGAGGAGGAGGTGGAAGAGAAGCGAAGAGGTGGAGGAGGCGGAGGAGGAGAAGTAGGAGGGAGACAGCGAGGGAGCGTAAGGTGTGACGTGGCAGTGACGTCACTAGCTAGAAATAGTTCTGGTGATATTATTATCAAGTCTGTTTTTATTACTAAGATGTTTTGATAGAGAGAGAGAGAGAGAGAGAGAGAGAGAGAGAGTGTGTGTGTGTGTGTGTGTGTGTGTGTGTGTCCATGAACCTGAAGACCTACAACGTATAATTACAAGTGGAATGTTGCGGGAAGAGTAACTAAAAGGAAAATGAATAAATAATAGATTAATACAGATACTTTTTTTTTTTTTTTTTTTTTTTTACCGATAAGAAAAAACGGCTTCTGTCTGGGTTCTCGTATTTCATATTTAGCACCTCAGCAGGCTTCCTCATTTGTTCCCTTTTAGCTTATCCTTTGTTACCTAAAAAAGCGATTTTAACAACGAGAGAGAAAACGTGAAAAAAGCGATATTAGCGACGAGAGAAAGCGTAAAAAGGTGATGTTAGAGACGAGAGAAAACATGAAAAAGCAATGTTAGTTATGAGAGAAAACGTGAAAAAGCAATGTTAGTGATGAGAGAAAACGTGAAAAATCAATGTTAGTTATGAGAGAAAACGTGAAAGAGCAATGTTAGTTATGAGAGAAAACGTGAAAAAGCGATGTTAGTGATGAGAGAAAACGTGAAAAATCAATGTTAGTGATGAGAGAAAACGTGAAAAAGCAATGTTAGTGATGAAAGAAAACGTGAAAAGCGATGTTAGTTATGAGAGAAAACGTGAAAAAGCGATGTTAGTTATGAGAGAGAACGTGAAAAAGTGATGTTAGCGACGAGAGACAGACACTAAAAAGATGATAATTTCTTTGACAAAATTGAAAAATGGAAGACAAGAGTAATGTATGCTGCACTCCGGGGTGACAAACAGAACCTGAAGAAAATATGAAACAAATAAAAAAAAATACATAAGGGAGACAATAACACTTTAGCACAATAAAAGCCAAAAATAGTACTTGGAAATTTAAAGGGAACCAAGATACAAGATACATTTGACACGAGAAAAACCAACACAACACATAAAAGAAAAATGATAAGGAAAAAACCGATAGGGATACACAAGACCCCGCAAAAAAGAGAGATAATAGTGTCTAAGGGCGAGAAGAGCCAAGAATAAAGCTGAAAATAAACACGGAGGAGGCGGAAGAGGAGAGTAAGAGTCTGACGTATGACACTGCGTAAAGATATCACAGATGCATTCAAGGCGGTTCGGATAAATGCATTCCCATCACACGTGGCTCTCCAAGGGTCTGTGAACCTTAAAACTTACGCTATTTCATTCTGCTTGCCGCCATGTTTGCGCTGCACCTTCAAGAGAACGTCTGTCGCTGGGAGAAAAATTTAACGCACTGAATGGTCACTCCAGCAACACCTCCGTCTGGTTTTCCTATTTGCAGCGGCATTACAGCCTCCCGCGAGCTTCAGTGTTGGCTGTTTTATCCCCACAAGTGCCTCGCGACTCGCTTCCAGCCACCAACCAGCCTCGCAGGCTAAAGGGCCCAGTTACGTCAGCGCGTGTGTGAGTGTGTCGTGTGTGTGGGTGTGTGTGAGTGTGTCGTGTGTGTGTGTGTGTGTGTGTGGGTGTGAGTGTCTTGTGTGTGTTTGTATCTTGTTAGTGAGACTTGTGACGCAGAGAAGAGGTCATTCGCCCGTTGGTTCTGATGTTTATTTATTGAGTGGTCAGTCTGTAAATGAGTTGGCTTGGTGTGGGTGGGATATGTTCCTTACTTAAAGAAAAGCCATTGTACACATGTAAGATATTCTTTTGAGTTCTGAGGAATAATGTGCAGGTGATAACCATATTTCACTTATAAAAAATAAACAAACGCAAAAAACACATTTTCGATTGACGTATACTTTTTATATCAATATTCTACAACAAAAAAATCGCAATTTTTTTTATTTTTGAATTTTTGTACAAGTGCGGACCTTAGTTGTAAAAAAAAAAAATCTATTAAAAATGTTTATCTGATAATAGGGATATGTTCCTTACTTCATAATACAGAAAGCTTGCCGAACTATTACTAGCCATGAAAACATCTTTGAAAACCCGAGACTTTCCAATACACCTGATGAAAGTGACCGAGAGAGGACGTTGGGACGTTTGAGGATGCGGTTGAGGGAGTTTCCGGAAGCGCACTGGAGAGGAAAGAATCAAGGGAAGACAAAAAGCCTGAAGTAGAAGGAAGCAAGGGATGAAAGGAGGATCTGCAGGAGGGAGCTCATTAACTTCTAGGGTCAATAGTGTTGTTGTTTTTTTTTTAAGAGGTAGAATTTGTTGTATATTAATGGCCACAGAATAACTGTTGAGGGAAGACCTTCAGCGAAATGAGGAAATAGGTAAATGTTGTGATACCTTTAATTAGCATTTTAATTCTGAACATGCTTATGATAATGTTTCTAATTTTGGGAGTTTTACTGTTATTATAAGTCATAAATATTTAGTTAGGGCTACAGAGAGAGAGAGAGAGAGAGAGTGAACAAGGAAGAGACCCCCCCACTACCTTCATTAGGCAGCCGAGTCTTCATTTCCTGGTAACCTTTTCAACCCCTCCTTCACTTCTTGTTTTCCCTCTTCCTCCTCCTCTTCTTAGCGTCCACTACCCTCCTTAAGAAAGATATCCTAGAGGTAGTCCCAGCCTCTTTCTGCTCCTCTTCCTGCTCCACCTCCTGCTCCACCTCCTTCTCCTCCTCCTCCTCATCATCATCATCATCATCATCATCATCATCATCATCTACTACTTACAAGAGGTCGGGAAACACATTTTCTCTTAGTGGCGTCTAATTAAACATAAACATTCGCCTAACTACCCTCAGGTCCTTACGATCACTTGAATAGCATCTGATTGGTGGAATCTCAGAGATGAATGGCTGGCGAGGGGACGGCGGGCCACTCAGATGGTCCGTGTGTAGTTAAGACCTGCGGGGGGCCAGCAGTTTCCAGCGCAACCCCAGGGCCCCCCAGCGACACTTACCTTCCTCCTCCTCCTCCTCCTCCTCCTCCTCCTCCTCCTCCTCCTCCTCCTCCTCTTCCTCTTCCTTCTGCACCTCCTGGCGTCTAATGAGGATAATCAAGAAAGGTTAACTGATTCCGTGTTGAGCTACGGAGAAGGCACAGGTCGTGGAGAGGCAGGTCATGGATGTGCTGGCTGGCTGGCTGTGTGTCTGGTTGTTGTTGTTGTTGTTGTTGTTGTGGTGGTGGTGGTGGTGGTGGTGGTGGTGGTGGTGGTACTGGTGTTGTCGTTGGTCTTTTGCTTCTTCTTTCTTCTTTTCTTGTTCTTCTTGTTCTTCTTCTTGTTCTTGTTCTTCTTCTTCTTCTTCTTCTTCTTCTTCTTCTTCTTCTTCTTCTTCTTCTTCTGCACCATGATTTACGTCTCACCAAAGTGTAACCGTTGTTGTGATTGTTACTGCAGATGTGGCTGATTTGATATATAGAGTGAAAATGTATTACTTGTGCGTGGTGATGCTTGAACATGAATTTATGTCCAAGGTTTTGCGGTCGACGAAACTTTCAGACACAGAATTGTCTCCTTCGTTCAGTTTTCGTCGAGAACAACGGTGAGATGTCCACAGATTTATGAAACATTATGAAATATGCTGCGATTATTCAGAGGAGTCTAAGAACTAAAAATAAATAAACAACGCAGGAGCCTTTTATTAGAAAAACAAAATTAACATGGCGTCACCACTGCGATGCTCAGCTGTTGAGGCGAGACGCTGCACAGACTCTTATTCTTGTGATTAAACACTTATCATATTATTATTTCCTGAAATTTTAATGAACCTTATAATTCATGTCAAGATAAGTCTGTGTGTGGCGCCTCATCTCTGCCTCTCCTTGACGGTTCCTGTGGCTGTGACTGGACTTTCATCTTGACATTCCTAAGATTGATTCCCATAATTCCCACGATACTTTTTTTTTTTTAGAGCATCGGAGCAAAATCATGTAAAGAACACACACACACACACACACACACACACACACACACACACACACACACACACACACACACACACACACACACACACACACACACACACACACACACAAATTCCTCGCCACAACCAGCATTGCATATCTCTGTGGCTGAGTTGCCCAGAGCCTCCATCAAGCACATCCTGACAGGCATAGCGGCGCCTCGTGTGTCGCGCGGTGCACCGTGACCCAGGCGAGGCGAACCGTTGCGCTTCCAGTAATTTCTGTTGAACTGCCGGGGTATTTATGGGGACAGTGATGTGTAGCATTGACTCTCTCTCTCTCTCTCTCTCTCTCTCTCTCTCTCTCTCTCTCTCTCTCTCTCTCTCTCTCTCTCTCTCTCTCTCTCTCTGGAAAAATAATTAAAACCACTACTTAGAATGTTTCGAAGCGCCCCTGATCCAAGGTGGAGAGGACGGGTAATTAAAAAACGGATGACAATTGCGAACTACGTAGTCTTTTCTTGTTCCCTTGAAAAGAAATGTAACTAACACAACAATGCTAATGGATCTTCTGGGAAACGAAACCTCAAGAATCTTCCATCACACGTGTTTGTGTGTGTGTGTGTGTGTGTGTGTGTGTGTGTGTGTGTGTGTGTGTGTGTGTGTGTTCAGTAGTTCTGCACGTGACAACTTTTTCACGCAAATAATAATAAATTAATAAATAAATAGAAAACGGAGTAAGCTTACATGTGTTTGTGGTGGTCACGTGCCTTCCTCAAATTAACTTTTATTTTTTTTGTATTTTCGTCCCTCTTCTGAATGACAGGCAAAAGTTAATAATTTCCTCCTTGATTGCATTATTTTTCATTACCAATTACAGAGCCGTGTGTTGTCACTCCACGAATAAACAGGTGTAGGTGTTTTTTAATTAACTTTAGGCGCTGGGTATACGGAGAACCCCTACAAGTCTCGGAAACCTCTTAGGGGCGAAAATTGGTGTGTAAGGAGGTAAATTAGAACCTTGAGGAATTTTGTTCTGTTTTTTTTTTTTTTTTTTTTTTTTTAGTCGTGGTAATTATTTTGTAATTTTCCTCTTTTTGCTTCGTATTGATTTTTTTTTTTTTTTTAGTGCATTAAACCATATTGTTCTGTATTTGTTATTTCTCTTTTTGCTTTTGTTTTCTTTTTTTTCGTGCTTTGTTGTTGTTGTCGTTGTTTTAGTTGTTGGTGTTGTTGTTGATGATGATCTTTTCTTCTTTTTTCTCCTCCTCCTCCTCCTCCTCCCTTCTTATCCCACAGAACACTTATCATCATTACTTTCATTTTTCACATCACTTACAAACAAACTCATACAACTTCCAACAAATCACCTCAACCACAACTTAAGTTTCTATCTCTTCCCTCTTCATGTTCGTGTGTCATCACATTTTTGTCGCTCAGGACTTGGCTTTCATTCAAGAGACACTGAGGCATGCAAGGGTCACTCTTTCTTGAACACGACAATAACAACCACGCAGCGTTTGAATCCGTAACCAAGGCAGGTGAACACAAGGTATTTCATTACCACTGCGCTTTTGCCTTTATTGTTGCCCCAGCTTCGAGTCACGTGTCGCGGTGAACATGACTGAACTTGAATGGGTGTTGTTGTTTTGCTGGTGGCGCTGGTGCTGGTGGTGCTGGTGGTGTGACAGCTTCCTCCAGACTTCCTCCTCCTGCTTTGAGCCGAGTATTATCATCAGTTCAGCCTGTTCCTTCCTGTTTGTGGTGTGTTTGTATGTTCAGTTACGGGAGATGCTGGCAGTGTAGGCACGTTATGTCAGATGGCGAGCATTGGTCTTGACTATAACTGCACGAAAAGATGATTGCTGCCAAAAAAAAAAAAAAAAAGGCGGGGGGAAGTTTCGACAGATCCCAGGAAACATATCATTATTGAGGCTTCAGTAAGTGATAAATGTCAACCTTTGTGAATTCGGTGACAAAGAAAAAAGAAGTTTGATAGATCCCAGCAAATTTTTCTTCACTAAATCTTTACTGACATGCATGACTGATTAATTTCTCTCTTATGAATCGAATGAAGTACGTCAGTGAAAGTCGCACCAGCAATTCCGTGTTGACAAGAAGCAGGTCACGTGATGGGGTTGCCGTGACGTAGGATGATAAAGGAAGCTTGCCGGCCAGGGTGACAGTGCTTCCTTCAGGCGCCTCTACCTGTTGACCCTTTGCACAACGATCACTTGGTACATGCATATAACGGCACGGGTTCTCTCTGCCTTCATTTACTTGTTCGTTCATGATTCCATGTATTTCTGTTAAGATCGTTATCTCCTGGATTTATTCGAACACTTACTAGATTTTAAAGTGCTGGTACGTACATACTAAAATTTTGAGATGTATTGAAATGAAATATGACAGATTCTAGCTACATCCAAATAGATCAAGAAAAGTACAGATTCACTGGTTTATATCTACAAAGGTAATATGATAAAAAAAAAAAAAAAGCAGAAGATAAAAAATAAGGGAAAGATACAAGAAGCCCTCAGGTAACTAACGCGGCAGGCCCTGTTACACGTGGCGGTCCCTGAAGATTAATTATAAAACAGATACGGAGAATTGTAGATCACGACAACAAAACTGATCCATCATAATTAATCCCGAGAAGTATTTTAACCTGATGACTCGTAATTAAACGTGCCGCCATGTGACGCCATTCAATCAATCAAATATAATGACAGGGAGTAAATTTTAGTTCGTTAAAAGATACACGTGAGGGTAAAAAAGCTGAACTGCCTCGTATTGTACTCACGCCAATTAGGGACGTGACACATAATGACACCTGGGATTAGACTCATTATCTCTTGTTCAGACTTAGTTAGGACTGAATTAGGAGAGACAAGAGTCACGTGCCGAGTGATTAACAGGAGGGGTGGCAGTCTCTCTCTCTCTCTCTCTCTCTCTCTCTCTCTCTCTCTCTCTTGCTAACAATAAAAACTCGTTATCTACAATCTGGCTTTGCTGTATTTTTAACCCTGACTGAATAAAAGGCAGCGTAGTACAGATAACAATCTATTAACTAATTTTAAACTCTCGCCAGTACCTCATCCCCTTTAGAAGTTCCGTGCTGTAATGTAGTTTTGTGTTCTGCTCTCACAAACTCTGATATTTCCACGGTAGTTTTTTTTTTTTTTTCTCTCTTTTTTTTTTTTCTTTTCTCTTTTGCTCATGATACATATTCTTTTATTTTCTTCTTGTGATCATTTGGTCTTCCTTTTCCCTTACGTGTTGATTTCTCCATCCTCTTTTTTTACTTATTCTTTTATTTTCTTAGTTATCCGTTGGTCTTCTTCCCTTCCTCCTCTCACTTATCTTTCTTCTCGTCATCCTCCTCACCCTTGTCCTCTTTCTCTTCGTCGCCGTTCCCTAAAGTCTCCTTCACCTCCTCCTTCCACTTCCTACTGCGTCACAACTACCTACTCCTCCTCCTCCTCCTCCTCCTCCTCCTCCTCCTCCTCCTCCTCCTCCTCCTCCTGCAGTGGCCTTCAAAGGTGCCCATCCCTCATTTCAACCACCGATCAAGGTGTGATTGGCGTCCCCTGGGGCGTGGCTCTGTGACAAACCCGTCCCTTCCTTCTCTCCGATTCTCCTTCTTCTGTTGCCCTTCCTTCTCCCCTCACCACCTCTCATACCCTTCCTCCAAGCATTTCAGTTCACAAGTGTCCCCCGTGTCCTCCCGCCCCCTGGTGTCTCAGTGTGGTGGCTAACTGCTGGGAACATTCGGGGGACATCCTCTGGCCTGGAATGATTATGTGGAGTGTCTGGTGTGTGTGTGTGTGTGTGTGTGTGTATGTGTGTGTGTGACGTTCCCTCAGTTACAGGTAAACTAAAAAAGCAACGAGTCTGACATTCCGCTTGACTCATGTTTGTTTATCACTTCGGTGTGTCAATGGTCGCTATTTCAGCCTCGTCAGGTTATTCCTCCCAGCACACGACTCAAGACTCTCCGCCGAGTGTCACGTGTTGCGGTGCTAACTCTCCGTAAACTGGGATCTCCGCGGGGACATTGTAGTATAATTATTGTGGAATGCTATACACGTGCACGCATTCACACACACACACACACACACACACACACACACACACACACACACACACACACACACACACACACACACACACACACACGCTTCTGTACTTCGTTAGAAAATTCATTATCAGCTAAGCGCAATATTTATCCGCCAAAACTCAATGTAGCACGTACACTGACTGATAAAAATTTCTCTCTCTCTCTCTCTCTCTCTCTCTCTCTCTCTCTCTCTCTCTCTCTCTCTCTCTCTCTCTCTCTCTCTCTCTCTCTCTCTCTCTCTCTCTCTCTCTCTCTCTCTCTTTGGGGCCTGGTGATGAGTATAAATGCGGGCTATTGCAGGACGCACCGATGTTCTGGTGTCTGGGCTTGTCTAGACACTCACAACACGATACTAAGAAAACACCTCAGCCATTCACCTCATATTTACTCATTCTCGTCTTTTACTCATTCTCGTCTGATACATTTGAAACCCAGATATTCCTTCATTGGCAGAGGTTCCCAAGCGGGGTGTAATATAACAATTTTTCGGGGAGAGCAGGAAAAACGTGAGGAATTCCGGTTGTCTGGCACTGGGGTTGATGTTAAGTTAGTGTCTCTGTACCAACGCTCAGGTGATGTTAAGTTCAAGATGCTTCATTGCGTGAGTGAGGGAAGTCGTTGTAATCTTGACGTGTTGCTGGAAAAAAAGTTGTGTGGTGGGTGTTGTTGATGTAGTAGTCGTTGTTATTGCTGCCGTTCTTCTTCTTCTTCTTCTACTTCCCCCACCTCCTCCTCCTCCTGCTCCTCCATGCTGCAGCTACTGTTGTTATTGTAGCACCTCCGCACGTCTGAGCCGCATTACATTAATCCCACTCGTGACGTGTATGTAATCCTCTCGTGACGTACAGTAAGTGTCACCCTCTCATCTCCTCGCCCCGCAGTGACAGTGACGTGGCCGGAGAGGAAAGAAAGGTCACCCATAAGTTTTCTTCGCTGATTTCAAATTTACCCTGAAGTTGACTGCTAGACTGGAATTACTTTGTTTAACCCCGCTCGTGTTTCAAGTAATGAGACTTGCAAGCTTATCAGAGGAAGGCATCTCATTCCTACTTCGAGGAAAACATCTGAGCATTTTGCCAAGGCTAATGCTGACGGTGGGAGGCACGAGACTTGAGGACACACGCGATGGCAGACTGAGGGAGGGAGAGGAGGGGAGGAAGGTTGCGGGGAAGAAGAGGAAAGGGAAGAGGGGGAGTGGGTAGAGATTATGTAAGGTCTCTTTTTTGAACTATGGGCCGTGTTTCCTCCCAACAACTGGCCGGAATCAGGGCGGAGAGGGTGGGAAACAGGGAGAGAGAGATGTGAAGGGTGGGAGTTGATGGGACGGGAGGAGAGAGGACGAAGGGGCGTGAGTTTTCGCCCATCAGTCCATTACCTTTACTTCCCACCTCGATGCATTCTAACAGACGCTAATCCCTTGCCGTGGGTGAACTATTGTATAATTTTTCAAACTATTCCGCCGCTGGGTGACCTCGCCGCGACCCAGAAACTCCAGTCAGCGGTGGCGCGATGGCTGGAGCATTGCCACGCCGCTCCTCTGCCCCTCAGTTAGACTCCCACTGTGATAACCATTGGTGGCGCCGCTGTAGCCGTGTCACTGCAGCCTCATGTCAAGGGGAAGAGATGGTGGGGTGATGGGAAGGTGATGGGGTGGTGATGGGGTGGTGGGGAGGCTAGCAGTGGCGCCTCTTTAACAACATTCGATCTGCTGCCTCAACTCGACCTGCGCCTTGCCTCACCCAAATGAAAACTGTGTCAATGAAAATGGAAACTGTTAAATTAATTGGTTGGCGCTCTTGTGGATTCATTTTCTCTCTCTCTCTCTCTCTCTCTCTCTCTCTCTCTCTCTCTCTCTCTCTCTCTCTCTCTCTCTCTCTCTCTCTCTCTCTCTCTCTCTTTTCAAGATTTAATTATTTTGGATTTTGACGTATATTGTATTTTTTTTCTTCATTTTTCTTCTTTGTCAGTTTTTCAAGCGTTTGTTGTTGTTTTGTTTATTAATTTGCAGTTTTTTTCCAAGATTTGCCTATGCATTTTATTTTTTTTTTTTTTCGTTTCGTGATTCAAGATTTCGCTATTCCATTTTTCATTAATTATAAGTTTTTTTTTTTTTTTCCAACGCTTAGTTATTATTATTTTTTTTTTTCGTATGTTACTTCTTTTGTAAATTTTTGCTTGTCAGTTTTTTGGAGTTTTCGTTTCCACAGTTTTCTTTTCATGACATTTTAAGTTTTTTTTTTTTTTTTAAGATCTAGTTATTAGTTGTTTTTTTTCCCCGTTAATTTTCACTATCATTCTCTAAGTCGTAATCATAACACCTTTTTATATATATATATATTTCCTTGTTTTTTTCCCGTAAAGTTGAAAAAGTCACAACATTTAATTACCTGTTGTGATATAAACTAATTACCTTTATAGTCCAGGTGAGTCTACGGAACAATAGCGCTGTTGTTAATATATTCATTTTCTATTCACTTTGCTTCCCGTGAACTTTTCCTTACATTGTCGCTGTTTTCCTCACTTTTTTTCCTCTTTTTACCTCTTTTGCGTCACGAGATGGATCGAGAATACATTTAAGTGATTCACGTCCACCTTTGAAGATTTTTGAAGCTGGAAAAGGAGGAGGAAGAGGAGGAGGAAGAGGTGAAGGTGGAGATAGAGGAGGAGGAGGAGGAGGAGGAGGAGGAGAAAGAGCAGCAGGTGAAGGTGAAGGAAGAAGAAGAAAAAGAACAGAAAAAGAAGGAAAAAAAAAGCGAGCAAAACAAATGAAAAGCAGGTGGAGGTGAAGGAGGTGAAGGAAGAAAAGAAGAAGAAAAAACATAAGAAGAAGAAAAGGAAAAGAAGGAAGAAGAAAACAGATGAAAAACCAAACAACAAAATACCACCACCATCACCACCACCACCACCATCACCACCACCACCACCATCACCACCACATCAACAACAACCACCCAATGCATTTTCCCAGCAGGTCACTCCCAAATAGACAGTGACGCAGCAAGCAAGCAAACAAGCAAGCAAACCTCTCTCCTCTCGAACCTTGCCGCAGGGACCCGAAGCACGAGACGAGGAAGGCACGAGGCACGAGGAGAGGTGAGGGAGGCGGCGGAGAGGGAGAGCAGAAGGAAAGAGACAGGAAAGAGGGAGAGGATGGAAGGTCTTAACATGCATCCTTGGTTTTCATAGAGGTTTCCTTCTTGAACTCTGTGCCTTGTCTCCTGTTGTCCTCTTTTTAATAGAAACTCGCTCGTTAGGGGACAACGGAGAGGGGGAAAGAGGGGACTGAGGGTGGGGACAGTGAAGGAAAATGGGAATGCAGTTAGAGGTGAGGGGAGGGGAAACTAAGAAAAACCGAAAGTTGGGAGATGACAGGAGGTAGAAAGGGGAAAGGAAAAGATTGCAGATAAAAGGAAGGGGAAAAGAGAAGGATGGAGATGAGAGAAAAGGAAAAACGATGACCGAGGTAGAGCATTTTGCTAAAGGAGACAGGAAGAGAACAAGAAGAAAGGAGTAAAAATGAGAGGAAGGGGAAAGAAAAAGACTTTGGTGAAATGAAGAAAAGAGGAAGAGGAAAGACAGGACTATACGTGAGAGGAAGGAGGAAGTGAAGCACCGTGAAGGGAAATGAGGGAAATAGAAGAGGAAGCAAAGGAGACTGAATGGGAAAGAAAGACGAAAAGAGAGAGAGAACAAGAGGAAAAAGGAGAGGACTGGAAGGGAACGGAAGGGGAAAAGGTGGAGAGAAAGGAAAGAGAAGTGTCATTTTTATCACTTGTTTCAATCGGTGTAATCCTAAAGGGGAAAAAAATATATATAAGAAAGTATGATTAGAGCAAATGTACAGCGTGGATTTGAAAGAAACTCATTCACTACCATTTGCTACAGTCACACCCAAAAGTTTGCTCACGTGCCGTTTTCTTTTCCACAAATTTAACCGTTTCGTCTCAACCGTACGTAAGCCCTGCGATACGCTTTCAGACACCTTACAAACCCTTAGAAGTGAAGGGTTCCAAGGAGATGAGAGGACGTAAGACTGAAGGAACACGCTAAACACAATGGAAGGGAGAGTGTCAGGTTACAAGTGAAAAATAGGATGAATTTTTGCAGTTTAATGACGAGGCTGGCGATGTAAATGAATCAACAGGTCTTTACGTAAACTTGAATTATGAGGAAAGGCAGACGGACATACGAGTAAATAAAGAGAAGTAAATAATGAAGGTAGATTTTTCATAGTGAGTGAGTAAAGAACGAGGTAGTAAGAAAGTTGTTTATGTAAGTTATGAAATAGAAATATGAAGGAAATTGTTATGGGTGTGTGTGTGTTGAACTTTGAATTTTTTTTCTTTTTCCTTTTTTTTTTCTTGTCATTCTTAAAGGTGACGCTCCGCTGCAAAACAATGAAAACGGGATGACATGTAGAGAGAAAACGGGGAAAGAAAATTAAATAAGGAAATGATGGAAGCAATATGGACAAGAGACTAATGAAGAAAAATACTCAGAAGGCAATAAGGAAATGAGAGAGAGAGAGAGAGAGAGAGAGAGAGAGAGAGAGAGAGAGAGAGAGAGAGAGAGAGAGAGAGAGAGAGAGAGAGAGGTGCAAGACGCATTACAAAAAGTATACGAGATGAAAGGAGGAAGTGAAAGAAAGGAAGACAATGCCATCTATTAGGTGAAGTGCTCTCCCTCTCTCTCTCTCTCTCTCTCTCTCTCTCTCTCTCTCTCTCTCTCTCTCTCTCTCTCTCTCTCTTATCCTGTGTGTGTGTGTTTGTGTGAAATCGCCTACACTGTCAACAAGTCACTGTCTCCACTATCACACCACCACCACCACCACCACCACCACCACCACCACCACCACCATACGCCTGCCCAGAAACAACACGGCTCGCGATGCACAACCTTCCCTGCCAACTCTCACCTTCAAAGCTTCTCTGCACTTCCACTATCATTTTACGCCAGTCATCTAAATGTCCCTCCTTCCTGTCACATTTTTGTTATAACCTAACTTTGTCTAACTTAACCTAACCTAACTTATACCTTACCTAATCTACCTTACCTAATCTAACCTTACCTACCGTACCTTACTCTCCTTATTTAACTTATTTCACCTTACATTACCTGACCTTTTATTTTGCTTACATCTTCTTCATACGACCTTAATCCCACTGTATTGCAAGGTCAGCCGCTCGAGTTGTCCTTCTCCATCTGCTTCCATCCATTGCATCATCTTCTTGCACTCCCAGCTTGTTCATATCACTCCTTATTACGTCTCTCCATCTTATTCTCTGTCTCCCAACCCTTCTTCTCCCCCTAACCTCCACTATCATTGCCTTCTTCACTGGTTCATCCTCTTCTCTCCTTATCACGTGTCCAAAGGAGAGTTAGGTTATTTACTCCCTTACATAACCTAACCTAACCTAACCTTACCTTACCTTACCTAACCTAACCTAACCTAACCTAACCTAACCTAACCTAACCTAACCTAACCTTACCTTACCTAACCTAACCTTACCTAACCTAACCTAACCTAACCTTACCTAACCTAACCTAACCTAACCTACCCTCCAAACCTAACCTATCCTTACTATATCATAGCTTACCTTACCTAACCTAATGTAGCCTTGCACTTCTCAACCTAGCATTATTCTATATTACCTACTCTAACCTAACTATGGATACTACAACATAGCATTAATCAATCACTGCTTTCACCCAAACTATTAATTTCTCACTCACCACCAAGAACAACCCCTCTTGTAACTCACGCCCATGGTAGCGTCTTCAAATTCTACATGGATAACGCTGAAAGGGACACGTGAGGTAAAATCTTAAAGACAAACCTAACCCAGCCATCCGTCCAAGACTTCGGGGCCAACACGTGACTCCCAGGCGGTCTCGAGAGAGGCGGAAAGACGTCAGTCGAAGGAAAGTAAAGGTCGCAGGAAAGATTGGGTCACTGTGGGGAGAGTTGACGGGGTACGGAAGGCAAGAAGGAAGGGAAGGGAGGAGCCAGAGAAGGGAGAAAGGGAAGGGAGAACGTTTTATTACAAGTTACATGGATATAATGAAACCGCAGTGATATGGGTTCGAAGAGGCAATATTGTGGCACTTAGCGTTGTGTAGCGTGTTGTCACTCACGGCCCGCCACCATCACGTGTGACAGGCGCCCTGGCAACACTAACCTCCTCCCGGTGCTCGCTAACAGGGGGAAAGTCCTCGCCCACCACTCCTTGCCTTTTTCATCAGCTGTTCATATTCTTATTCATATTTTCTCACTCCGTTTACTCCCTACTTCAAATCCTTGCCGTCTTCGTCTGTTCTTTAATTTCTCGTGTCTCCTCACCTCCCTTCATTTTCACTTCCTCCATTCTTTGTCATCTTTTCCCTAAATTATTTCTTATACTTTCTCACCTCCGTTCACTTTCACTCCCTACACACTTTTTTTTTTCTCTTTATTCTTACTGCTTCCACTCTTCTCTGCTCTCCTTCACTTTCCATTATTTTCCTTTATTCCTCTCTACTCTCGTTACTCTCACTCTTTCTCCCCCTCCTTCCTTCACTCCACTCCATTCTCATCCCCCTCACTCTCCTCTTCCACACTTCCTCCTCCACTCGTCTTTCCGCTCCTTAGCACTTCCATACATGATCTACTATTTTTCACCACAACGTATTCATTGTGGTCCTTTATTTAGTATTGTACATTGGAATAGTGGTGCGTGTGTTTTGCTTCCTGTAGAAAATAGGTACTAAATTAACTTCGTCTTCAGAATTAAGTTTCTTTTTCCTTCTTCCCTTCTCTCTTTCTTTCTTTTAGTCCTTTTGCTGCTTGTCACTGAAAAAAAAAATAATTAAACTAAGAGGGTTGTAGAAATGTATCCCTCTGTGTGTGTGTGTGTGTGTGTGTGTGTAAGGAACATCTGTGCGAAGAAACACTTGGAGTACGTAAGACCAGGTGGTGGTGATGGTAGAGGTAGCGGCGGCGGTGGTGGTGGTGGTGATGGTGGTGTTGCATAGGGCAGCAGGTGGAGGTGGTGGGGAGGTGCGACAGGTGACTCTGAAATGGAGACGAACAGGGGGAGAAGAACGTTGAGGAATGTGCAGGGAGAGAGAGAGAGAGAGAGAGAGAGAGAGAGAGAGAGAGAGAGAGAGAGAGAAATTCACCTTCCACCTTGAAATTGTCTTTTTTACCTTGATCTCTTACATTGGATTATTTGCAGCGAAATTAAGTGGAAAAATGAAGTTTATCCCTTTTATGATCCAACACACAAACGCCACCTCCTCCTCCTCCTCCTCCTCCTCCTTCACCTACGTCAGAGCTTCTCATTTTAATACTTCACTGACTTAACCTTGACCGGCAACTGCAGGTGCCAGAGTGTCTACTGACGAAAAATACATTTTATCCGGGACAGGTTGGGTACAGGTTACGTACAGGTTAGGTAGAGGTTAGATACATGGTAGGTAGAAGCTATATGTTAGGTACAGGCTAGAAGCTGGATACAGGCTTTATAGACAGGAATACAGACTACAGGCAACACGATACAGGATACACAAGACAGGGCTAATGCTTCAGGCTACAGCTTAGAGGATACAAGCTATGGGTGGCCGCCTCTGTGTGTTTCTAGGCTCGCTGCGCTAATAATGTGGCTGCTTACTTGATCAAACCCTGTGTGTCATGTCCCACTGACACTGGGAGCATCAAATTAATCACGTCATTGTACACACACTCAAAGTATCGTTACACATTGAGCACGAAATAAACTGACACCAAGGGCGGATCCACTGATAACAGGCTGCTTATGTTGGCATCCCTGCGTGTGTTTAGTACAGCTGCACCTACGTGAACCAAGTGAGCGGCAGTCGCAAATGAGGCAGGAGGATTTGAATTGACAGTAACGCTTCATGAAACAGATGGAATGCTGGCTGAACACGCTTACCAACCCTGCCGAGACTACTGGATGGTTTAGGGTCGTATTCAAAAACACTCCTGCGCCGCACCTTCAATATTTCAAGCCTCATAGTTCGAGCTACACGGGTTTTGAAGCTTTCATTTATTTATTTATTTATTTATTTTATGGTTGTAGTGACAGAATAGCGTGATTTCTGCATTATTAATAGGAGAAACACTTCAGAACCCGGCCAATCATTCTCTCTCTCTCTCTCTCTCTCTCTCTCTCTCTCTCTCTCTCTCTCTCTCTCTCTCTCTCTCTCTCTCCGCATCCAATCTCCTTCCCAACGTAATATTTTTGTTCTTACAACCTCGTAATTTGTTTCTTCCCCGAGGAGATGAAGGAGTGGCATTACACAGTGCTTCCTCGTCACTGGGAGGGAGGGAGCCTGGCGTAATGCTGGAAGTGTGTGTGTGTGGTTTGTTTTATAGGGTAATGGAAGTGTGTGTGTGTGTGTCTGTGTGTGTGTGTGTGTGTGTGTGTGTGTGTCGCTTCAAGTGGGGCTCTTCAGTGATGCTTTCTGCTTCCAATTGATTATCATTATTGTTGATGTTGTTGTTGTTGTTGTTGTTATTATTATTATTATTATTATTATTATTATTATTATTATTATTATTATTATTATTATTATTATTATTATTATTATTGTTATTGTTGTTGTTATTCAAAAATGAAAAAATAATCTCAATTTTTATCTGATAATAGGGATATGTTTATTGCTTAAAGAAGAACCACTGTATATCTATAAAATATTATTTTCAAATTCTTAGGAGTGATGCGTAGATAATAACCATATTTCACTTAAAAAAAAAAAAAATAAGACTAGAAAAAAATAAAGACACATTTTGTCGATTAATATAAACTCTTTGTATCAATATTATTCTAATTTTCAGAGTTTAATGATCTTTAATACTGGAGGAAAATTTTAATCGCAAAAAAATTTAATCTTAAAATTTCTTCATCTTCATCATCATTATTATTATTATTATTATTATTATTATTATTATTATTATTATTATTATTATTATTATTGACAGACAGAGACAGAGACAAGACAAAAAGAACAAAAACAATACAAGAACACCCTTTATACCCATACCAATTTAAAACATAACAACAACAACAACAACAACAACAACAACAACAACAACAAACACTAACAACCAAAAGACACAAATCACAAATGCACCACGGAACAGAACAAAACCGAACATAAGGTAACCAGACGCCCCCTTCACTTGAGGCAGCTTAGGTCACAGGTCCGGCTGTTCTATATTTACACCACCGCCGCAATGTTGTTTTGAGAGTGTTGCATGTCTCCTTGTTTTGCTGCCCCTCGTGAACCACCTAGCTGGACGTGAGGCGTAAGCGAATTAATTATATTTACATAACTACAACAGCATAACACGACTCCAGAACAAACTGGTGCGGCGTAAATACTGTTGATATTTGGTCGGGTCAGGATAAAGAAGACGCCACTTACTAGGAGAGGGAGAGAAAGAAGAGTGAGGTCCTGCTGGAGGCGGTGGGAGATTGGGTGACGCGAAGGGAGAGCCAGAGAGGGAGGCAGGACAGTGTTAAAAGGTCCTCAGTACGCAGTTTGGAAAGGATTCAGGTTCAATTTTATTTATTTTTTTCAAGTGTTAGCGATTATCACACAACTGGATGGTGGACAAGTCTTAACCCTTTCACTGCGACACGAAACAGTTTGCAGCACCAGAAGCAATGCATAAAGTCCTTATAAGCATCTACAAGAAAGTTAGGGAGGAAAAAAAGAATAGATTTTGTAATTTCTTCCCAGTTTAAAGATTGAAGAAGGCTGTAGAACAAGTAAAGATGTAGTAATTAGGGAAAGATGTGCCAAATAGGAGTCAAAAAGTTAAGATTACAAAATATAACGCCAAAACTAATATCAGGGCTAAGAAAGCATTGTAATAGAGAAAAGAAGCAATACAAGAGACGAGAGAAGCAGGGAGTGAACAACTTAAGAAGCGGTACAAAGCGAAGCAGGTCACAAGGAGAAGAAGAAGACGGGGGGAGTGTAGGCGGCTGGTACAAGGACGAATGGAGTCAAGTGGGTGCTTCAGACGTAACCACGGTGAAATGTACAAGTTTAGATGGTCTAGAGGGGGAAAGATATAATTGGCTTGTATTACAGAGGTCAGCAGTGTGGGATATGCAGCAGTAGCATGCAGAAAGGAAAGAAAAACATCAAAGCATTCTGTTAGTGTGACGTAAGACTGTGGTGAAAGAAATAATAAAAGCAATTCGTTATTCCATAGACAATACATAGACAATATATATATACATACAGTACATATACAACAAAGCGCCCATTTGTGACGCTTCAGAGCAGTGAGGAAAAAAAAAAAGTGGGAGAAAATAATATCAAATCACTGTAATATAGAAGATTATGATACAAAGAAAGAAAACAAAGCAAACATTGAAGCAGTATAGTGTGCAGTACAAATAAATTCAAAAAAAAACATTTAGTCGATATAATAAAGGGATTGAAATAAAAAGTAAAGAGAAACACTATTTGAAAGTACAAGAGATCCTGAACTCCTCAGCTGTAAGGGAGGACTGAAGGCGGACAGGCGGTGAGAGGGCGGCCTGGCTGACGTGGGCGGCGGGCGGTGAGGGCGGCAGGCGGGTGTAGTCCTTTGAAACGGAGCAGCAGGTGATGCATTAAAATCTAAAAGGGTGCGACGTGACATAGAGGTAGTCACGTGTGCTGCTGAGAGTTACACACACACACACACACACACACACACACACACACACACACACACACACACACACACACACACACACACACACACACACACACACACACACACACACACACTCTCTCTCTCTCTCTCTCTCTCTCTCTCTCTCTCTCTCTCTCTCTCTCTCTCTCTCTCTCTCTCTCTCTCTCTCTCTCTCTCTCTCTCTCTCTCTCTCTCTCTCTCTCTCTCTCTCAACGAAGACTGCATCCTTTAAAGCTAAATAGAGGGAGATACATGTGGAGTTGTGCAGGCTGTGGTGTCGCGGCGGTGCGTGGGGAGGCCCTTGTGTTATTTAGACCCCATAAAGAGAGAGAGAGAGAGAGAGAGAGAGAGAGAGAGAGAGAGAATATCCATTCCTTGTAAAGCCTTGTTATCGTTTAGAAACTTAGAGCGTATGATGCCAGTAGGCCTACGCGTGGCAGCCTCCTTACATAACATACAGTACATCCCTTCCTATGACGCACCTGTATCCAACTGCTGTCTCTAGCCATGAAATAATCTCATTACTCAAAGCTCCTTACTGACCCGGTAAATTTTGTAACTACTTCAGGAAATTTGTGGGGATGATCACTCTCAGGAAACGGTTGGTGTGTTGTTAGTTGAAGGGAAAACGTTACATTACAGTCGGTCTTTTGAAACTTCTTTTTTTTTTTATCTTATCTCAGTTACTCTTTTTTTGGATGTGATGGAAGTTACTTGAGTTTTCAGTAGTGTTTGACTCGGCATTATTATTATTGTTATTTTTCTTTTTTTTTCCCCCACTTCAGAAAACTCGTAGATATTATCATTCCCAGGAAATTGTGAATGTTGTGAGTTGAAGGAAAAATTCAAAACAAAAAACGTTTACTTGATCTGTGACCTGATCTTATGGCCAGTGTTCTGAAACGTTCCCTTGACTTGACACCGTGGCTCGTCTTCTGAAACGTTTCGGGTTTTTATCATGTTGCTTTTGACTCCCTTTGGTGGAAATAACTGGGGGGACTCTCAATTTTGTTTCCATTGTACAAGTGGCACCTTAACAAGAATTCTGCATGACCAATAGAAAAAACACCGTTGGAAGCCCGATTAATCACCTTTGTGGCCTCTGTAAATATTCCCGAAACTTGAGACTTTACGCTTTTATCACAATGTTCACTTGATTAGGCAGAAACGCATCACGCATCCTTCCTTCCCTGACTCATTTCTGCGACTTTCCTTGACATCCTGCGCTATCTGAAGGTTGACTTACTGCGGAGTGCTCCATATCTTAATGTCACACACAGGAAGGGACGCGGAGGAAGGGAAACTTACGGAAAAGTGTACAAAGAGTAGGAAAGCTCCACCAGGAAAGTATTTAGTGATATGTGTGTAGCAGTTAAAAATAAGTACTTAGTTTGTTCTTTTTTCATGCGTGACTTTTCCTACTGGGTTAATCCTTTTCACTAGATTTGTTGCCGTTAGTCGGAGTCCCTCGCTCCTCTTAGATAAAAAAAGGAATAGATTCTTAAGGATTCTGGCGTTTTGTGATTATTTTCAGAGAGCGCATGAATAATTACTCTGATTCTTAGTGGTGTTTTGCTTTCTCGTTGAATTTGCATGTACTTAATATTTTTATCCTTATTTATTTATTTACTTATTCATAAGAGAGAAAGACCCAAGCGCAAAAACTAACTTACGAAAAAAAAAACACCAATTGTCTTTCCCTTTAAAGAAAAACACTAAAGAAAAGACAATTCAGGTTTGGAGGCTCCTTGAAACTCCTCATTTAAACAAGCTCAAGTCGTAAGTAAAGGAGAGGAACAGAAAAGAGCCTCGGAGTGTACGAGTAAAGGGAATGAGCGGCTGAACAGAAAAGTTTACGTTCTGCTTCAAGACACAACCCACTCGAACTACAAAACAAACAACCGCTTCACTAACCTAGTAAACATTGTAGTTATTAAATATTTCTTTTGTGTAATTCAGGGTGCGGTTATTTCGTCACCTTTACCAGTAATTAGAAGTGTCCACGCCCCTGGCCACCTCCTATATATACGCCCCTTGACCCCGTAACACTAAGGAGCAATGTCCGTCTCAGATCTCCACCCCGTACCCCCACACGTCACTTCCTGCGCTCCACTCCTTCGCTGCCTGTACATCCTTCCGTCACACGTCACAGTGCAACACGAGGACGACACCTCGGGAACCACACTGGACGTTAATTTATGTAGAAAATTGTTGAAGAAAAAGAAGAATAACAACAAAGAATAACAAAAAAATACCCTCCCTCACAACTTGCCTCACACACAACACACAGTCAGGTAGTGGAGTCAGCGCCATGTCCTCCACCTGCCCTTGCCTTCGTTGTACCCGCGTCTTAGGAACACCGCCTCACCGTCCATTCACTCCTACCACCATACGCCTTGCCACTGAAATATCCTGGGGGCGTGGCGGGAGTCCTTCGGCTTGAGCACGTGTTCGCCAAGCTGTGAAGAACAGAAGCAGAGGCAGAGGCTGGAAATACCGCAATGTCTCTTCTTCGTATGTGAGGTTGCAGAACTTCGGAAATGCGTGTGTCTGGGATCCGTTATGTGGCCAGGCAAGGGCGGCGCTGCGTGGGGTTGCAAGTGTGTGTTTCGTGGAAGCAAGCAACGTCTGGCTGGCTACTGGTGAAGACGCCTTTGAAACTAAATTGGTCAACATTTTGGGGTTTACCCTTTGGATATTCTTGATTTTTTTTTTTTTTTCTATTTTTGGTCGTGACATATTGAGCACTTTTTTTTTTTACTTTATATCTCTCCTTGTATCTTTCGTCTTAATACGCACACAAAAAATAAATCAATAAATAAATAAACAGGAAAACAAATAACTTAGATCTTGTAAACAAATAAGCTGAAGTGAGAGAAGACGTTTAATTCTGAAATAAAGTTTAGGCGTACATACATACCTGTCTGCACCTTTACTCCATCATCCCTGGCTGTAGGTGTGAAGGCAATGCAAGCTGTATGTAAGGCGATGGAAGGTCGTGAATGTGCAAGGTTTATGTGACTGCGTGGCTGGAGAAATTTGATGGTAATATAATGGGCGATAATAAATGTTGTTGTTGCTGTTGTTGTTGTTGTTGCGGTGATGGTGGTGGTGGTATATTTAGATGGCAAAATCACCATCCATTCACACACACACACACACACACACACACACACACACACACACACACACACACACACACACACACACACGACACATTACAGAATAAGGTGATGCCCTTATAATTCTGACACGCTTGTTTTCATCCTCTCTTGTGTATAGGTACAATAATGGACTTTCGCCAATGCTTACAAACAACTTCCCCACTCCCTCTCCTTTATCAGTCTGTAAAATTCACCTAATATATCTCCTCCCTTAATCATTTCTACAGCAACATTGTCACATCCAGGCGCTTTGTTGTTCCTTGAGCTTTAGAAACAACCTGCAATACGACACCTGCCAACACCCGCGTAAGGTCACAGGAATCCCGCGCCACGTCCCTCCCCGCCAGTACTCGTGGGCGGGAGGAAAGAATAACAGGAAGGAGTCGGAATTGAATGAAACCCTACCAGATGTTGTGGTTTGTTAGGAAACTTGATTAACCTCCTTTATATTTACCTCACCTGACTTTTCACCTTCCTTAACCCAGATTCCTAATTCTTTCGTGGCCTCATTAGAAATTCGAGTTAGTTTAAATGCTTGTTATGTGACTTCACTTGCGAGGTTATACTTGATTGTGTTTCTTCACTGTGTCACGAAAAACTTGCGTCCCTGAAAGTGTCAGATTTTCTCTTATCGTTTAATTAAGCCTTCAGTGCCACAACTTCTCAAATTGTTTAAAGATATTGTGGTGCGAGGTTACAGTTACAGTTATGGTATAGATTGGAAGGCCACCACAGACAGCATAAGGAATGATCGAGTAATTCAGAGCCTTTTAACCCTTTAGTTGTATTTTTGTTCAGTATTGCCAGCTCTGGGACTCATTACTTGCTTTGCCTCCTTCTTGTGACTTCAGCTGTTTCAAAAGAGGAATATCATGTCACTTCTGGAATTTTTTTTTTTCTTTTACATCTATGTTTTTGGAATAGGAAGTTGAAAGAGCTCAGTTTTCTTTTTTTTTTTCTCTCTTGATTTTCATTTAACCAACCTCCTTGACACGTAAAAAGCTGTAGGATAACTTAAATAACAGGTACCACATTGTCACCCGCAGCCAGAGTTAATGAACCGCAGTATCACCTAAATGTCACAAAATCTAGGATACAGTGAGTACGACCACGAAGTGAACAATACACCTTACCATATTGTAATTACCTTCAGCATATCGTATCAGCAGCCACCAGCGAAAAGGTCAGTCAGAAGGAAGTAGAATATTAAGCATTACTCTCGCGATTAGAAGTTACGCATCGCACCACACTCACGCATCGCACCACACTCACTCTCATTATGTTTGTCGTTTTGTTTCACTCTTAAAGTCTTCTGTTTTGTTTTTGAATCTTAATATTCGTCAAATTTTATAAGATTTTGTTCTTTTCATTTCTAGAGAAGTTCTGTTCAGCGGTAACAAAAAAAATGAATAAAAGGCCCACTGATAACAAAGACAGTATATAAAAAAAGCCCACAGATTAAGAAAAGGCTTACTGATAACAAAAGATCATGACACAAAAGGCCTACTGATAAAAGCGACTCACTTAAATTAAAAAGCCCATCGTAAAAAAGGTCTACTTATAAGAAAAAAAGCGTAATATTAAGAAAAAACGCCTGCTGACAAGAAACACACACACACACACACACACACACACACACACACACACACACACACACACACACACACACACATAATTAAAATACACACATAAACAAACACCAACTATCACCAGAACAAAGAAATAACAACAGAAAACGGTACATTTGCAAGGGGGTACATTACGAATCTTGCTGGAGAACTGACCATGAGTGTACCTCGCAAAAGAGCGGTGCTGCGTATTGGTGAGAAAGGGCAACCACCTCACTTGACCCCGATGTTTACTCTGCCGCGGTGACTGGCCTCGTGTATTGTCCGCCATGACCTTATTATCCGCCTCCCCATTGGTGTGAAGAAGCAGTCAGAGGGGAAGTTCCATGACCTGCACTTCTCGCATTATTACGCCTCTCCCCTCCCCCCCCCCATCCCTTCATCGCCTCTCTCCTTCCTCCCGTCACATACTTCCTGCCTTCACCCCTTACTCCTCCCTCCCCTCTCCCCTTCATCTCCTCACTCCTTCATCTCCTCACCCCTTCCTCCCCTCTCCCGTTCCTCGCCTGACTCCTTCACCCCCTCCAGATTCCTTCTCTCACTTCTTCATCTTCTCACTCCTTCCTCCCCTCCCACCTTCCATCCACTCATACCCCCCCTAACTCCTCTTACTTCTCTCTCTCCCCTCACTCCTCCTCCAACGCTACCCGCCCCGTCCGTACTCGTTCTTCTCCCCTCCCCCCTTCCAGGAAATGCCCCAATCAGAATGTTTTGCATGCTTGAATTTTCTTCTCAGTTACGTGAACTTGTTGTTAATGGCAATGAACACCTGTGACACACACACACACACACACACACACACACACACACACACACACACACACACACACACATATACGCATAACGTGTGTGTGTTCAAGTGACAATTAAATAAGGAAGGAAAGAAAAAGGGGAAGGAGGAAGATAAAAAGGAAGGAAGAGAAAAGGAAAAAAGGAAAGAAGAGAGGGAAGAAGGAAGGAAGGAAGGAAAGAAAGTGAGGCGCAGAGAAGAACAAGAG
The DNA here is from genome assembly GCF_035594125.1 of Scylla paramamosain. Taxonomy (NCBI): domain Eukaryota; kingdom Metazoa; phylum Arthropoda; class Malacostraca; order Decapoda; family Portunidae; genus Scylla; species Scylla paramamosain. The sequence continues at coordinate 3,705,514 of NC_087174.1, forward strand.
AGAGAGAGAAAAAGACAAAAATAGAAACACACAAGAATGAAGAAAAAATAATAACTGGTAATGACAAGTGAAGAATAAAAAAAAGAAAAAAAATTCCTTGAGCATGACAACTCTTATTGGTGACGTGGGAAAAAGGAACGCTGAAAAAATGTGGGGAATTTTCACATTACGATATAGAAAACGGCGCGCCTGCCAGATGAATTGGATTTCCTTTTTTTTCTCTCTCGACATGTTTTGCCAAGTTAGCAGGACAGTGACCCGAGCCAGAGAGAGAGAGAGAGAGAGAGAGAGAGAGAGAGAGAGAGAGAGAGAGAGAGAGAGAGAGAAAATGTCATTAATTTGACGTTTCCTCTGCTTTAAAAAAATATAAATAAATTGAATGTAGATTTGCAAATATTAGATAAAACAAATTATACACGAGCGAGCGAGAGAGGAGGGAGAGAGAGAGAGAGAGAGAGAGAGAGAGAGAGAGAGAGAGAGAGAGAGAGAGAGAGAGAGAGAGAGAGAGAGAGAGAGAGATGCCGTTAATTAGACGTTTCCTCCGCCAAAAAAGTATTACAATTAAATAAATAAATAAAACAAAATGAATATTTCCAAATAGCAAATAAAAACAAATTAAACGAGAGAGAGAGAGAGAGAGAGAGAGAGAGAGAGAGAGAGAGAGAGAGAGAGAGGAAGAGAGAGAGAGAGAGAGAGAGAGAGAGAGAGAGAGAGAACCAACCCGCTAATATTACAACATTCTTTCCCATTCATTAATGCATTCAACCCCGTTCAATCCCCACCCCCTCCTTTTCTCCCCCTTCCTTCCGTCCCCCACACCCCCTTCGTTATAATACCCCTTATCTTGAGCAAGTTCGTGGAAGTTTCAAGGTTCGCAGATGTGGGTACGAAGACTAACGAAGCAGGGAGGGTTCGAATCCCAATGAAGCATAAGTTAAGATCAAGTCAAAGCAGACCACCACCACCACCACCATCACCACCACCACCACCACCACCACCACCACCATCACCAGGTTTACGTTGAGGGAAATCAAATGAAAATGCCTTTAAGAAATGGAGGGTATTCATTACTGCTTTATTCTGCAATGGTGTTTCAGTGTGGTGTTTGGATGTTGCCTTGTCCTTGTAGGGAGTAGACTTGGTGGTGGTGGTGGTGGTTCATGACGGCTAAGTTACGCCGCCACACCAACGTGAGCTGATAAAACATAAGACTTACGAGGCCATCATGGTTCACTACTACTACTACTACTACTATGTACTACTACTACTACTACTACTACACCAGCATGACCTGATAAAACGAAAGACAAGGTTATCGTGGGTCACTACTACTACTACTACTACTACGCATCTCCTTCCCGGGGGGGCTGGTGAATGACGTCATACACACAGGGACACACTCCTCGGCCTTGTTCGTGCCCCGCAGACCAACACACAGGGCGGCGTGTGCAGAATGTGTCGCTGTGTGGAGGAGCATTGCACATCTCGCCATGACTCTTCTTCCTTGAAAAGTAATGAGGGTGTCTGACTTTCTTTATTTATGTGTTTAATTGTTCATTTGTCGACTTTATTTGTTTACTTACTTGTTTATTTATTTGTTTATTTGTCTCTTTATTTATCTATTTACTTATTAATTTTATTTATCTACTTATTCATCTGTCTTTGCCTTATTGGTGTATTTATTTATTCATTTGTTCATTTATTTATCTATTTATTTGTTTATTTGCTTATCGCTTCTTTTTCTTCTTTCTTTTTACGTGAAAGTTACGTGAAACTCACCAAAAACTACTCAATGTATATTTGATTTTTTTTTTTTAACCTACTTAATTGCGAGACCTTGAAAATTTCCAGATAAAAAAGCTGCATAAAAATCAGGCAATATCTCCCTAATTATGAAACATGTTCCGTGGTACTAGTCCTTTAAAGATAAGCCCTGTGAGGTACCCCAAGGACAGAATAAGAACCACTGCTCTTTGTTATAACATTCTCACCTTTTCACTCGGTTATAAATGTCATCACCCACTCGTCATCTTTATATTATCATCATCATCATTATCATCATCATCATCATCATCATCATCATCATCAGAACTGCCACAAAAAGAAGGAAAATAACGGACATAGAACAATGGAGGGGAAAAAAGGAGGGGATAATGAAGGAAAGAGAAGTAAACATATGAGAAAGTAAGGAAGGAAAATATGTACAAGGGAGCAAAAAATAATAAAGAAAGAAAAAGAATAAAGGTTGGAATAATGAGAGGAGGAGAAGTAGAAAAAGAGGAAGAATTAATAAGCTAAGAAGTAGAAGAGAGAAGGGAATAATGAAACAAATCGAAATAAAAGACAAAAGAAGAGGGAACAATAAAAGAAAAAAGAAGAAAGGAGAGGAAAATGAAGGAAGGAATAGCAAAGGCGGGAAGGGAGACACGTGGATATTCTGCAGGAGAAGGAAAAGGAAGAGAAGGAATATGCAGGTTAGTGGGGCGGATGTTTGGAAGGAAGGGAAGAGAAGGGGAGGGAAGGGGAGGAGGAGGAGCAGGAAATGCGATTGTTGGTTTGCTGAAAGAGAGAGAGAGAGAGAGAGAGAGAGAGAGAGAGAGAGAGAGAGAGAGAGAGAGAGAGAGAGAGAGAGAGAGAGAGAGAGAGAGAGAGAGAGAGAGAGAGAGAGAGAGAGAGAGAGAGAGAGAGTATGCTTTTCAATTTGTAACTCAAATTGCTAGAATTTGTGTCAGATGTTGCTGTTGTTGTTGTTGTTGTGGTGGTGGTGGTAGTTTTTCTTATTCTTATTATTATTCTTATTCTTATTCTTATTCTTATTCTTATTATTCTTATTATTATCATTATTATCATCATCATCACTATCATCATTATTAATCTTACCTTACACCCCAAATAACCGTTTAACACCGTCATCTTTACTAAACTCACCTGAAATATGCTAGTAAAAAAAAATCAGAAGAAAAAAAGAGAACACGTAAGAGGAAAAAAAAAAAAAAAACCTATCACCGCTTCAAAACAAAAAAAAAAGGGGGAAAAAAAAGTCACGTAAAACACCGTAACTCATTGTCCGTCAGATTTAAAATTCCCACAGGTGTCAGCATTTTACCTTCACTTGCCTTTGATCACGTAAACCTGAAAAAAAATTGTATATATCACATGTTAGTATTGAAATAGCACGCTCTTGATTCATTTGCATACTTCATGGTGTAAAGCGAAGGTCATTCAGGTAATCAGGTAATCTTATCCTCACCACACCTGCCCGGCACTGCACCTCACCTGTCTTTACCTGTGTTGAGTTGAATTACAGGTGTACGAGTGATAAGTAAGTAAATCAGGTGTTTCAATTCTCTCTCTCTCTCTCTCTCTCTCTCTCTCTCTCTCTCTCTCTCTCTCTCTCTCTCTCTCTCTCTCTCTCTCTCTCTCTCTCTCTCTCCTCTCTCTCTCTCTCTCTCTCCTCTCTCCTCTCTCTCTCTCTCTCTCTCTCTCTCTATGCTAATGTGTGTTCCTCTTCCCACAGGTAAGTGTTGGCGCAGGTGTGTTTGTTTGACCAGGTGACGCAAAAGGCCAGGTAAGAGGACGCGTGTTTGTTCATCAGTTTGTTACTATCTTTTTTTTTTCTTCTTCTTCTTGTCTTTTATTTTGCAGGATTTGTGGCATTTAGTTTACGACGCGTGTATTTTATTTGTGTGTTTTTATTTGTTTAGTTTTTTTTTTTTTTTGTGTTATTTTCATGTTCGGATTTTTCTTCTTTTGTTGTTGTTTTTGTTGTTATTTGTGAGCAATTTTTTTTTTCTTTTTTTCTTTTTTTTTTTTTTTTTTGCTTCTCGGAATATTATGCTTTCTTCTTGTTGTTCATGTTCTTCTTCTTCTTTCTCCTCCTCGAATAGATATTTATATTTCTTACACTGAACACACATGCAAATCGTAAAGTAAATAAGCAGATATGAGAGATAGATAAAGAGGAAAACAGCTCAAAAACACGTGAAAGAAAAAAAAATACATATATAAAAAAAAGATACAAACTAGTATATTAAAGACGCGAAATTAACACGTAAGGAAGAAAGACGAAGAGGAGAAAAGAAAACAAATATGATGATAAACGTTCAGGGAAGCGGGGAAGGAAAAACAGAGGCAGGAAAACTGAATTATGGGTGAAGAAAGAGATGTGAAGGGAAGCGAATGAGGGACACAAGAGGCAAGTTAGCGGAGGAAGGAAGAGGGAAGGTGGAGGAAGAGAGAAGTTTTGTATTAGAAGAAGTAATAATGGAGAGACAATGAAGAAAAGGAGGGAAGAGAAAAAAAAAAAAGAATCACTTAGTTTTAATGGCATAAAGAAGAACATAAAATTTGAACCTAAACAAGAAGATGAATACGAAGGAGAAATTAACTAATAAAGGAAAGAAAGAAAAAATGGAAGATAGAATATATTTAAGTAACAGAGATAAGAGAGATAAATAAAAAAAAAACATGAAATTAGAAACAAAAACCAGGAAAGCGGAAACGGAAGAAAATAAAAGAAAAATAAAAGACGTGAAAAGCGAACGAAAGAAAGGAAAAACAACATAGAAAAAAAAAACATACAAATAACAGACGAAAGCAGAACAAAAAAAAAAAGGAAAAAAACACTTATAAACCCCAAACAAGAAACAAACGAGAAAACGCGAAGAAAAGTAAAAAAAAAAAAAAAAAAAAAAGAGATGCCATGAAAGGTGAGGGTCACTTACACAGAAACAGGTAAGGGAGAAGGCGGGCAGGTAAACAGGACACTACTTACACAGGTGACCGTCCCGATAGCAGGACAGAGAGGTAGTGTGCTAGTGTTTACGTTGCCTGGCCCGTCCTGACCCCGCGGCTTCCCCTTTTCAGCTGACCGAGGGAGGGAGTGTGGAGACGAAGGAAAAAAAAAAAAAAAAAAGACCAAGAAACTCAGTTGATAAGTCAGTTTTTGTTGAGTAGGTTGAGATACTGAGAGTGTAATTAGTGGAAAATTTAAGAGAGGGTAAGAGAGAAAGAAAAAGAGAGTCATAGGAAGGCAGGTGGTGTGTTATAAGGCGATTTTTGTTAGGTTTGGAGACTGAAAGACGTAAAGGAAGATAAACAGGAAGATTAAGAGGAAGGAGAATAAGTAGTGTATGTAGAAGTACAGGGATTAAGTGATCAAGAACCGAATGTGCCGCCATGTTTTTTATGTATATATTCTTATCTTATGTATTACGAGATCGGTTAAGGATAAAAAAAATATGTATCTGTAGAAAATGAACGCTTAAATGTTAAAAAAAAAAAAAAAATGAAACTGAAAAGTGCAAACTAGAACAGACTGCCCTTTTTTTTTTTTTTTACATGTAGCTCACTGGATTAAAAGTAAATAGAAAGGGTTCGAATCCTGCTCTAGTTCTCGTCGTTACATTGTGATCCTAGTAAAAGAAAAAAAAAAGAAAAAAAAAGAAAGGAAAAGACAAAAGAGAAAAGTTTGTGCGCGATGCCTACACACACACACACACACACACACACACACACACACACACACACACACACACACACACACACACACACACACACACACACACACACACACACACACACACACACTGAGTAATGACGGAAGTGATGAGGGGAGGAAATGAGGAAAAGAGGAATGTGATGAGAGACGAAGAGAGTAGAAGAGGAAGAAGAAAAAATGTACGAACTTCTCCTCCTCCTCCTCCTCCTCCTCCTCCTCCTCCTCCTCCTCCTCCTCCTCCTCCTCCTCCTCCTCCTCCTCCTCAAGACAACATCCTTAACGGGAAAAGATGAAGAGAGGAGGGAGAGAGAGAGAGAGAGAGAGAGAGAGAGAGAGAGAGAGAGAGAGAGAGAGAGAGAGAGAGAGAGAGAGAGGCCAAGGTGTTCAAACAGGCGAGTGTTCTTTAATGTTTTCTCACCTGTGGAGCTTTCCTGTGACCTCCAACACACTCTCTCTCTCTCTCTCTCTCTCTCTCTCTCTCTCTCTCTCTCTCTCTCTCTCTCTCTCTCTCTCTCTCTCTCTCAGCAAAATAATGATCAAAACAAAATACTTTTATTTTCTCATCCTTCCTTTGTCACTTCTTTATTTATTTACCTTTCTAATTACCGTTTTCCCCAATTAATGTCTACGAAGAACAAGGAATTAGATTGAAAAACAAAGAAAAATAAGATAATGAGAAAAAGGAAGACGTGGAGGAAGAGAAAAAAACAAGAACAAGATCAAGAAGAACAAGAAAAAAGAAGAAGAAGAGGAGGAGTACGACATTTATTATTTTTTTGCAGAGAAACAAAAGACGGTTGTGACTCGAAAAGGAAGCGAGGGATGAGGATGACAAGGAGGAGGAGGAGGAGAAGGAGGAGGAGAAGAAGACGTTAGGTTTAGAGGAACATTAAATTTTAAATGTGTGGAAGGAGCGGGAGGATGAAAAGAAACGTGAAAAAGAAAACTAAGAGAGAGAGAGAGAGAGAGAGAGAGAGAGAGAGAGAGAGAGAGAGAGAGAGAGAGAGAGGCTGCTTACCTGTGTCGCCTCGCTGTCTCACTTCCTCGTTCCTGTTCTTTCTTCTTTCTTGTTCTTGCTTCTCTTTCGTGACGTATTGAGGTCAGTGTGTGTGTGTGTGTGTGTGTGTGTTTCTTCTACAAAATGTTTTTCTGATTATTTAATTATTTATCATTTACGAAGTCATGGCCATCGTCCTCCCCAACGTCATAATCATTGTCATTATTATTTTATCATCATCATCATCATCATCTTCTAACTTAATTGACTTCGTAGAATGCTTCCTGTGCGGATGTAGTTGAAAGTTAAGTCATTAATTAGTAGTAGTAGTAGTAGTAGTAGTAGTAGTAGTAGTACTGGCGCTGGTAATGCTTGCTGTGGTGGTGGTAGTGGTGGTGGTGGTATGAAAATAGTAGTAGTTGTTGTAGTATAGATCATATTTTATCACTGTTATCTTAAGTACGTCAGCAAATCTTAAATTAACCACCACTTGACTCAACGTGGTCACTTACTCACCGGATGAACGACACTCTTGCTTGACTCATCCCTCCTCCTTCATCCCCCTTCCCCTCCCCTTCTCTTCCCTTCCCTCCCCTTCCCTTCCCTTCCCTTCCCTTCCCTTCCCCTACCCATAACAACATGCTCCCTCCTTCTACGATACGTCATAGTGAGCCCTTTCTCCCTTTGTCCTCCTCCTCCTCCTCCTCCTCCTCCTCCTCCTCCTCCTACAAAGGGGTATCTCAGTTTGCTTGCCTTCACGGTCTCTCCCACATCCTGTCCTTCTCTTCTCTCTCTCCTCTTTTTCTTCTTCTTCTACTCCAGCTTCTCTCCTTCTTCCCATTTGTCTTCTTCTCTAATGTTCAGTGTTATTTTATCTTCTTTTTTCTTGCTTCTTTTTTTCTTTTTTTCTTTTTCTTTTCGTTTCGTATATTTTTTTCTTAGTTCATTAGCCAGTGTTGATGCCACAGGGTAGTTTGTTTGCTTTTGTAGGTACCTTACATCATCTCCTCCTCCTCCTCCTCCTCCTCCTCCTCCTCCTCCTCCTCCTCCTCCTCCTCCTCCCTCCTCGAATGTTTAGTCTCGCCTTTATAAAAAAAAAAAAAGTCAGAAGCTAAACTACAAAAAAGTAAAATGCCATGCTTTTTAAATAGAAGGTTCTGAAATGCGTGAAAATTTACATAGATAAAATACAAATACATACATACATACATACATACATACACAAAAACCATACTTTTCCAGTCTCATTAAATATTATCTTCCACAAATTCTTCCTTCTCTCTCCCTTCCTTTGGCATCTCCCCCGCTCTCCCTCCCACCATTACCGAATCCCTTTCCTGCTCCATTCCCCTCACCATCCCTTCCTCCTCTTCTCTTCCCCCTTCCCTTCCTCCAGCCTTTCACCGTGTCTCCCTTCCTCCTCTACTTCCCTTCCCTACTCCCTTCCCTCTCCCTTCCCTACTCCCTTAACCCTCCGTTCCTTCTCTTCCACATGTTCAGCCCACGTGTTTTCTCTTTTTCCCTCATATTAAGTCATTCCTTCACATGTAAGTCCACGTGATGTAGTGTTTGTCCCCTCTCCCCTCTCCCCCTCTCCCCTTTTTTCTCCCTCTTCCCATTATCATGAACACCTGTCTCTTTGCATAATCGCCCTTCTGTTCGTGGCTAATTATATCACCTGTCCATCTTTCCAGTTCAGGTAATTTGGTGTGATGGGTGAGTGGGGGGAGGGAAGACAGGAGAAGGGTAAGAGACGCACTAGAGAGAAAAGGGGAATAATAGATTAAATGGTAATAGGAGGAGGAGGGTATGAATAAAATTGAAAGGTGGATAAGAGTAGGAAGAGAAACTAAGAAGGAAAATATGGAAGATAGATAAAGGGAAAAGAGATGGTGATGAAATAGGAGAGAGGAACTGGAAGGAAAAAGAAGAGGCGGAAAAGAAAAGTGATGAAAAGGTTTGGGATGAAAGAAAGAGAATTATGTTTAGGAGTGATGTTAGAAGATAGAAGGAAGGGAATAAGGGAAAGAGAGAGACAATAAGGGAAATGTTAAAAAAGGGAATAGAGACGGAGATGGAGGACAGAAGAAGAAAAAGAAGTAGTAGAAGAAGAATAAGAGAAAGAGAAATCAAGACCAAAAAGGAATAAAAAAGAAATTAGATATATAAACGAAGTAAAATAATTGTAGGAATATAAAAAAAAAAGCAAATCAGTAGCAAAACATGAGATACACAGAAAACGAAGAAATGTAAGAAAATAAAAAAATAAATAAATAAATAAAAAAGGAAAAAAAAATCTCAGGCAATGAATGGAGATGAATGAATGAAGGGAGTGGTGATGATGACTGAAGGGAAGGGTTGGAAAAAAAGGGGGAAGAGGGTGTGGGAGAGAGGAGGAAGGGAGGGAAAGAGGGGACAGGTGACAGGTCGTGTTTAAAGATACGGTACAGCTGTCAGTGTTGCTTACCTCTTGCTATTTAAAGGGACGCCTGGCTGTTGGGTGATTAGTAGTAGTAGTAGTAGTAGTAGTTGTTGTTGTTGTTGTTGTTGTTGTTGTTGTTGTTGTTGTTGTTGTTGTTATTTATTTGTTGCTAGTTGATATTTCCTGTTTGTCTAGTGAAATTTACTACTACTACTATTCTCTCTCTCTCTCTCTCTCTCTCTCTCTCTCTCTCTCTCTCTCTCTCTCTCTCTCTCTCTCTCTCTCTCTCTCTCTCTCTCTCTCTCTCTCTCTCTCTCTCTCTCTCTCTCTCTCTCTCTCTCTCTCTCTCTCTCTCTTTGACACACACACACACACACACACACACACACACACACACACACACACACACACACACACACACACACACACACACACACACCTGCTCCGTTCAACCATTTCCACTAATTCCTCCTCCTCCTCCTCCTCCTCCTCCTCCTCCTCCTCCTCCTCCTCCTCCTCCTCCTCCTCCTGAACAATGAGGAGCCTTTGTGGTCTGTCATCACCAAGAAAAACAGGAAAAGGGGGGCGGGGCTTGCACTTAAGAGAGAGAGAGAGAGAGAGAGAGAGAGAGAGAGAGAGAGAGAGAGAGAGAGAGAGAGAGAGAGAGAGAGAGTGCCAGAATGCGTGGCGCCTTTATTCTTTACGAGGGAAGAGGGAATGGTAAAAGGAGGCGATAGGTGAGGGGATGATGGGGAGAGAAGAGGGAGAGGTCTGTGAGAGAGAGTTGGTGAGGGGAGTGAGGAGAGAGGAGTGTGAGGGGAATAAGACGTGTATGTTGTAATCGTATTTTTTTCTTTTTTCTTCTTTTTTATTATTATTATTATTATTATTATTTTTGTTGTTGTTGTTGTTGTTGTTGTTCTTGTTGTTGGTAGTAGTAGTAGTATTAGTAGTGGTAGTAATATCTGCCGTTATCATCATCATCAACTTCTTCTTCTTCTTCTTCTTCTTCTTCTTCTTCTTCTTCTTCTTTTCCTACTTCGTCTCCTTTTCATCCCTGTTATTATTATCATTATCATCATTATTACTATTATTTTTATTACCAACACCACCACCACCACCACCGCCACCACCAACCCTTCCCTTTCTTTCTTCCCCATTCGTGTCTACTCCGTCATCCCCCTCTCCCAGCCTCTCCCTCCATCTCCCTTGCTTCTCCCCTTACAGTCAGTGGTTAGGCCTACCCTCTTCCTCTCTCTCGTGGAAGTTTTGATAGGCTGTTTCTTCATCCTCCCTGACCTCACTCTCCTCTATCCTAGGTCACGTTATTACTCTCTCTCTCTCTCTCTCTCTCTCTCTCTCTCTCTCTCTCTCTCTCTCTCTCTCTCTCTCTCTCTCTCTCTCTCTCTCTCTCTCTCTCTCTCTCTCTCTCTCTCTCTCTCATTACTGGTCACTTAATCCCAAATCACTCTTACCTTTTGACCTCTTTCCTCCTCCTCCTCCTCCTCCTCCTCCTCCTCCTCCTCCTCCTCCTCCTCCTCTTCCTGGTGGAGTAAAGTAAGGAAGGAAAGGAGGTGGAAGAGAAAGAAGGAAAAAGGAGGAAAGTGGAGATGATGGGAATAAATGAGATATGATTGAGATGGAAAAGGAAGATAAATGAGGAAGAGGAGGAGGAAGAGGAAGGGAGAGAGAGAGAGAGAGAACTACGCGATACTGAAGAGGAAGGGAGAGAGATGGCAGAAGAGAGAAATGGAAGAAAAGGAGGCAGAAATGTGTAAAGGTTAGAGGATTAATGGATAACTTTGAAAAAAATACAGGAAAATGAAAAAAAAAACAGTAATTCAGTATACGAAAAGGAAAATACTTGTTTGATATGTGAGAAAGAAATTTATTGTTACTGATCTGTCACCGATAGAAATGTTTGTATCTTCAACTCTCCTCCTCCTCCTCCTCCTCCTCCTCCTCCTCCTCCTCCTCCTCCTCCTCCTCCTCCTCCTCCTCCTCCTGTGTTATCCTGTCTCTCCCACTAATAACCACTTACATTTACTTACAGCCTACAGTAAGGACCTCAGGATTTGTTATCGTTTGGACATCCTTTGTATTCCTTTGTATTCCTCAGCCATCTACAAATCCTTCTCCTGCTCCTCATCGTCATCATCATTATCATTATCTATTTAAAATCTTCCCTTGACAGTTTCAGTTTTTGTCATCATCTTCAAATCATCACCACCAGCACCACCACCACCATCATCATCATCATCATCATCATCATCGTCATCATCATCATCATCATCTAGTAGAAATTTCTCCTTTACCACTTCAATTTTTTAACCCATCATCTCTCCACGTCTTAGTCATCTCTCCTCCTCTTCCTCCTCCTCCTCCTCCTCCTCCTCCTCCTCCTCCTCCTCCTCCTCCTCCTCCTCCTCCTAACCTATCCCTAAGTATTCTGTCTTACTTCCAAATCTTCTCTTACGTAAATCTCATTTCCCTCCTTCCCTCCTTTTTCCTCTCCCTCTCTCCCTCTCTCCCTCACCCTTCCTTCCCTCGTCCTTCACCGCCCACTCACCTCCTGCTTAGAGTCTCGGTCCTTGTTACGTAAATTCTAAGTATCCTTTTCCTCTTTCTCTCTCTCTCTCTCTCTCTCTCTCTCTCTCTCTCTCTCTCTCTCTCTCTCTCTCTCTCTCTCTCTCTCTCTGGTAATGTTCTTCCGTCATCGCTTTCTTCCTTTTTATTCTCTCTCTCTCTCTCTCTCTCTCTCTCTCTCTCTCTCTCTCTCTCTCTCTCTCTCTCTCTCTCTCTCTCTCTCTCTCTCTCTCATATGAAGGTTTATGTAGGAAACTGACTCCCTTGCTTCTTCAATTCGCCGACACTTCATTCATTACTCTCTCTCTCTCTCTCTCTCTCTCTCTCTCTCTCTCTCTCTCTCTCTCTCTCTCTCTCTCTCTCTCTCTCTCTCTCTCTCTCAGATATACTCATAATATCCATTGCAAAAAAAAAAAAAAGGGAAGGATAAGTTTGATGTGCATATGTGTGTGTGTGTGTGTGTGTGTGTGTGTGTGTGTGTGCATGATGACGCAAAGCAGTGAGATATGACATTGAACGTGCGTGCGTACGAGAGAGAGAGAGAGAGAGAGAGAGAGAGAATGCTTATCACGTAGAAGGAAAGGCTCTCTTCACAATGACAAATGAAGAACCAAAAGAAAAACAATAACAAAACAAGAAGATAAACAAAGACCAAAACAAAAACAAAAATTATCTATCTTCCATTCCTCCATTTATTCTTTTTTCACTTATTCCTTTGTTTATTTTTGTTATCCCTTGACACGTTTATCTGAAGTGGAAGAAATACGAGGTAGGGAGAGAGGGAATGGGGAGAGGGGGGAAGGAAATGGAGGAAGTAATGGAGGAGGAGGAAGAAGAGGAAGAGGAGGAAGAGGAAGGAAAGGAAGGAAAGGGTGTCATGGGAGAGGATTTTAGTGTGTGTGTGTGTGTGTGTGTGTGTGTGTGTGTGTGTGTGTGTGTGTGTGTGTGTGTTTGTTTATGAAGACTTCCTGTATCTCTCTCTCTCTCTCTCTCTCTCTCTCTCTCTCTCTCTCTCTCTCTCTCTCTCTCTCTCTCTCTCTCTCTCTCTCTCTCTCTCTCTCTCTCTCTCTCTTCCTCCTTTCCTACTCTTCCGTGTCATTGACTTTACGATACGGGGAGGAAGTGGAGAGAGAGAGAGAGAGAGAGAGAGAGAGAGAGAGAGAGAGAGAGAGAGAGAGAGAGAGAGAGAGTTGTTATTAGGAATCGAAAATGTATTAAAGATTCTCTCTCTCTCTCTCTCTCTCTCTCTCTCTCTCTCTCTCTCTCTCTCTCTCTCTCTCTCTCTCTCTCTCTCTCTCTCTCTCTCTCTCTCTCTCATCACTTCATCTCAGTCTTACATATCAATAAACAAGTAACAGGCCCTTGGAAATCCTCCTCTCTCTCTCTCTCTCTCTCTCTCTCTCTCTCTCTCTCTCTCTCTCTCTCTCTCTCTCTCTCTCTCTCTCTCTCTCTCTCTCTCAGAATCCCATCCAAGGTGTGATTTATTGTTCCACGAAGAAAGATATTGCATTTTCAAGACAGTAGAGAGAGAGAGAGAGAGAGAGAGAGAGAGAGAGAGAGAGAGAGAGAGAGAGAGAGAGAGAGAGAATTAGGAAAAGCCATCATGCAATAGACGAGAACTGATCAATTTCAGCTAACTTCTCTCTCTCTCTCTCTCTCTCTCTCTCTCTCTCTCTCTCTCTCTCTCTCTCTCTCTCTCTCTCTCTCTCTCTCTCTCTCTGACTCACTTGCTAGCAGTTAAACATGAGTAAGTTAATTTCTTTGGATCTGTGTATTGGATGTGAGTGAGTGAGTGAGTGAGTGAGTGAGTGAATGAGTTAGTGGGTGTGGGTGTGTTCTTGCGGTGGCTGGTGTGTGGAGGCGCGGCGTGGTGAATACAGCTGTTCTGGGTGCCGTTAAGTGGTTTCTTGGCACCCTAACCACTGAATTACTTAACTACTAGTGGTTTGTGGCTGGTTTTTATGACAATGGTGGTTAGGTGTGGTTGTGTAGTGGCTGTTACTGTCTACTGGTTACTGTTTTAAGCTTGTGGTTGTGGTTGTGGTTGTAGTGGTGGCGGTGATTCATCTTTGGTACGTGGCAGACAGACAGACAGACATACAGACAGACGGGCTATAAGAGCTTAAGTAAGAGTAGCCATAGAAAGCCAGGAGGCCTAGGCGTGGTATTTTAGCATGCCTGTATCTACTTCATCATTCTTATTCGCAAATATATCAAATGCTTGGTGTTTTAAAGATCGCAGTGTGAGGAACAGCGGAGAAAGAAGAGGGAGAAAGAAAAGAAAGAATAGGAAGACGAAAATGTTTCCAGAAAAGTGTAAAAATAAACTAGGAAACAAGAGAGAGAGAGAGAGAGAGAGAGAGAGAGAGAGAGAGAGAGCGAAAAGGTGGTACCCCTCTATATGCCAAGTGGGGCAGGTCATGGGGAGAGGGATTGAGATGACTGGGGAGAGGGAGAGGGAGAGGGAGAGGGCCTGATGCCACGCTGCCAGTCGTCACGTCCGCCACTCCCTGCCTCTCTCGACTCTCATTTTGCCTACTTTATCTCTGTACTCTCTCTCTCTCTCTCTCTCTCTCTCTCTCTCTCTCTCTCTCTCTCTCTCTCTCTTGTTTAGAAGGTTTTTCTTTATTTTTATCGCCTCGTATATTTTGTGTTTTATTTTCTGTATTCTTTTTCATTAATAGTTTTTTTTGTGTTTATTTTTTTTTTGTCTCTTTTCTTAGTTGTTGTCATATTTTTGTGATTACTTACGTTCCTCCTCCTCCTCCTCCTCCTCCTCCTCCTCCTCCTCCTCCTCCTCCTCCTCCTCCTCCTCCTCCTCCTCCTCCTCCTTTCATCAAACAATCTAGCAAGAACGAAAAGCCTTGTTGCTATTAGTTTTTCCTTTGTATTCCTCCTCCTCCTCCTCCTCCTCCTCCTCCTCCTCCACGAATGAGAATCAATCAAACTTCTCGAATCATTCACACCTTCCCTAATTTATTTATCCACCCACAGCAGCCGCGAGAATTAGGCCAAGACTGGGGGGTGGGGGGACGAGGTGCAAGTGGAGGTGGAGATGGAGGTGAATGATTAGTGGAAGGTGCAGAGGGAGTGAAGAAATTGGAGAGGGAAAAAAGGGTGGAGATGTTTGAGAGTGATAAATTAAAGAAAGGAGAGAAGATGAAGTAGGGAAGGTAGGAAGGAAAGGAAAGGAGAGAGAGAGAGAGAGAGAGAGAGAGAGAGAGAGAGAGAGAGAGAGAGAGAGAGAGAGAGAGAGAGAGAGAGAGAGATGGGGGAAAAGGAGGATGTGTGTTGTATGAAATGGTAGAAAGAGAGAGAGTATTAGTAGTAGTAGTAGTAGTAGTAGTAGTAGTAGTAGTAGTAGTAGTAGTAGTGGTAGATAGATTACATTACCCACAGAAAAAGCAAGACTTAGTTACGTATGGAGTACCTAGTTGCTGGGGGATGGGAGGGAGGCAGGAAGGAGGCGGGACACACGAGGGTTCCTGTAGGGAGGTGACGTGACATTACACAACACACAACAAGTAGGGGCAATACACAACAAACAACAGGTGGGGAGGGCACTCGGAGGGAAAAATCACATTACATAACTGACTGTCTCTGGAAGGAGGGCGTTTCTAAGATACCTATGTAATTGTGAGGTTTTTATTTATCTATGTGTGCTTGGTTTTCATGATTCTTTGACATTTAAATATTTTATGAGTGGTGTAAGAAATCGTTGGTGTACAAAAAATATATGTTGTTCAGTTAATAAGAAACAACAGAAGGAAATAAGGAAAGTTTCAAGAAGCCATGAAGTCTAAGCCAAAAAGATATGTTGTTCAATTATTTAAGAACACAAGAACACGAGGAGTAAAGGAAGTTTCAAGAAGCCATCAGGTCCAGTTAGTTAGTACACGTGGCGGCCCCTGCCCAACACGTGGCAATGTTTCTGCGTTGGAACGTAAAATTAATGAGAAAATGAAGAGCAGGTAAAAAATCCAAGATGACATGGAGCATAATGTAAAAAAAAAAAAAATTAATCTTGTTTCCCTGTACAACAACAAGGAATTAGTGGGAAAATGTAAAGAAAAAAAAATCCCATGCTGTTTTTCCGCTGTCCAGTGCGAGGCAGTTGACGTGAGGGTCGCTTAGAAGGGAGAGAGGGAGGGAGTCACTAAGGGAAGGGAGTCAATAGGGAGTGAGGAAGAGAGGTAGGAAGTCACTGAAGGAAGAATGGGAGGAAGGGAGGGAGAGAGCCACTAAGGGAGGGATTGGTGGAAGGAAGGAGGGAACCACTAAGGGAGGGAGAGAGTAGGGGAAGGGGCAGGGAGAGAGGGAGTCACTAGAAAAGGGAGTGTATGAGGGAGGAGGGAGGGGGTAGTCACTAAGGGGGGATGCAGGGAGCGGAGAGGGGCAAGGCAATACCTGTCTGGATTCACCTGAGGAGAGGAAGTGAGTATTGCTCTGCTCCTTCCAGCTTATAATGACGTCTTAGGTAACAGGCGCCGTGCTTATTGACGCACAAGGATGCCGATGATGTGAGAGAGAGAGAGAGAGAGAGAGAGAGAGAGAGAGAGAGAGAGAGAGAGAGAGAGAGAGAGAGAGAGAGAGAGAGAGAGAGAGAGAGAGAGAGAGAGAGAGAGAGAGAATAACATGAATTAGGTCACATTCATATCAATTAATTTCCTTTCCTTCTTTTCTTTCCCTTATTTTTTCTTCAGCCATTTGACATTACGAAATCTTCTTCTCTTTTGTAACGAGACTCGATGCGCTGACCTTGTTGTCCCGCCTTCATGTTGCTAGAGGAGAAAACTTATGTATTTTCTTGATTTTTTTCTTCTTTTTTTTCCGATCTTACATCATCTTGTTTTTTTTTCTCTATTTTTTTTGAAAAGCTTTTGTAAACAGAAAGATGATGGAATGGTTAACTTGTTTTCTTACGATATCAGAAGTTCTTGTTGTTGTTGTTGTTGTTGTTGTTGTTGTTGTTGTTGTTGTTGTACATGATTGTATTAGAATTAAGCTGCTTATAAGATATATTTATTAATTCATTTATTTATTTATTTATTTATTTATCTATCTATCTACCTGTTTATTTATTTATCTATCTATCTATCTATCTTTCTTTCTATTTATCTACTTATCTGTCTACGTATCTATTTATCTATCTATTTATCTATCTATCCATCTATCTATATTTATCTGTCTAACCATTTATCTATCTATAACTTTATCTATTTATCTATTTTTCTGTCTATCTATTTATTCATTTACATCAATATTTCTTCTTCTTGAAAGGAGAAACCACAGTTGGATTTCAATATTCTCGGTAAGCTAGTTTCCTTTTTCTCATCATTTCATTTTTCTTAATCATTTTCATGTTCACAGTTACATCATCTTGCCTATATTACATTAGTTTCTTAATTTCCTCTTTTTTTCATGTTGTTTAATAGTATCATGTTACTTGTATATTGGTCTGTTTACTCAGATTTCTTATTTATTACAGTTCTCCCTCTTTTCTCTTGTGTAACTTTTCCACGCTCATTGACTCACTTCCATGCTCACTCACTCACTCTCATACTCACTCATTCATTCATTCTAATAGAAAGATAAGTTGTTGTTGTTTTTTTCTAGCTCTCAGAAAAAGAAATGTAAATTCGGTTGCCCCACGCATAGGAAATACGTGTGTGTGTGTGTGTGTGTGTGTGTGTGTGTGTGTGTGTGTGTGTGTGTGTGTGTGTGTTTCCGGAGGGCCATGAGTAATTGTTGTGCCGGAGAGAGAGAGAGAGAGAGAGAGAGAGAGAGAGAGAGAGAGAGAGAGAGAGAGAGAGAGAGAGAGAGAGAGAGAGAGAGAAAGAGTTATCAAGATTCACAATATTTAAGAGCACACACACACCACACACACACACACACACACACACACCATGTAGGCCACTTGAGCTCATCCACCCCTCTACTGTGTCACGTTAGCACCGTCACCACCACCACCACCACCACCACCCGCTCGATTGCCTCTGTCAGGTGGCGGTCAGGCGGCTTTGTCATCTTGTCTGCATTGCACCGCCTGCGTCCGTGATCCAGTTGAGCGCTGCCTGTGCACTATTGGCAGAGAATTCCTTATCGCCTTCAGAGCCTTTGTCCCTAACTCGCCTCCTGTCCCTCTTGTCAAAATGCGATGATTGGATTATTATTGGTAAAGAATTCTCTCGTTTCGACTTTGATATTCTGTAATTTGGTTTAGTGAAAGGGGTATATTGAGTAGGTTTCTCTCTCTCTCTCTCTCTCTCTCTCTCTCTCTCTCTCTCTCTCTCTCTCTCTCTCTCTCTCTCTCTCTCTCTCTCTCTCTCTCTCTCTCTCTCTCTCTCTCATTTCTTCTGCCCTTGACCGCTCTCCTTAACACGTAAAGAAATAATGAACATGACTTTGCCAATCCCTTCTTATTCCTCTTCTCAAACTGAGTGTTGCGTGTGCTTCTGGCTTCAGTGTTTTAAAGTTTTGGTTGTGTTTTCGTGAGAAGTAAGCAATTTATTGATCTTAAGGGAGAGTAACGGAAGGATGACATTTTTCTCTTTTCTTCTTTTTTTTTTATATTCGTATGAAATTTGATGTGCATATGAGTTTATATCTTTTTTTTTTCTATATCTCTCTCTTTTTTCTTCGCTAAGGGGTTACTTACTCAATTTCTAGACATTTTAGTTATTCGCGAGTCTGTGTGTTCTCATCGTCTTGGCATATTTTTCTTGTATCTCCACCACAAGCAAAGGAATTACTGTTCGGGGTCACTGGTAGAAAATTTGTTGATCTTATTTTAACTCGATTCCTTCCACGCCTTCATTCCCTTCCATCTTGCTTGTGTTTCCACGCCACGCAAACAGTTTACTTTATTCAGCATCTGGTCATGTCACATTCTCCTTGGTGCGCCAGTTATTTACCCAGTGGTCCGTGAGCTCAAACACTCCCTCTTATTGTGCGGAGTGGACCCAGCGAGGCGGAGGACAATGTTCTTGAGAGCCTTCTGATAAGCATCTCTGGGTGTTACCTTACAACGAAGGCCACGATTACTGTCCCTACGTTGACATTTCCCTTGGTGCACTCTTGTTTTTTTTAAGATTTTTCTCCTCTTGGTTCCATTTTAGTCTAGGACCGTCCCTCTAGATTCTTTCAAGATGGTTACTCCCTCTTATATTTACACACAGTTATTTAGAGTTTGTGTTTATTATATTGTCTCTAGCTTGTGGCATTTCCCTTTGTGCATTTTTCTTTTGTCTCATTTCCTCTCGTGAATTTATCTAAGAACGTTGCTTTGGATTCTTTAAAGATAGTCACCCCCTCTTATATATACACAGAGTCGTTCAGAGTTTGCGTTGATTTTGTAGTCGAAATTTTCAGTTATGTTGTATGGATTTGTTATACTGACCTTGGACTGTATCTGTTTATCACATTCAATCACGGAGACAAGCTGGATAACATAACATAATTCACGTGCACAATGTTTTGACTTTCCTTTCAATCTCAAGTCTTACCTGCAGATAATCCATCAGTTGTCACGTCTTCTGTGGAGGTTATTACCACCTCAAAGAACTTAAGATCGAGAGAAAACGCAAAATACAATGGTGAAGAGTGTAGGTTAATCAGTTTTTGTCCATGAGTGTATATATACTGGATTCACGTGTGCACTGGAGAAAACACAAAATACAGTATAAACGAGTGTAGGTTAGTCAGGTTTTGTCCATGTGTGTACACTGGATTCATGTATGTAGTGGTGGCGGTGCTTGGTGAAGAACACAAAACATACATAAGTCATATCCTGTGTTTCCGTCCATCAACAAGCAGACTCAATGAGTGTTTGTGTAACAGTCATGTGTTGTCACCATTTCCTCGGCAGCAGGTGGCGTGGTTCCTGTGTTTAGTTTATGTTGCTGTTGTGTTTTCCTCTCCCTTCTCCTTATTCAGTTGCGTTGTGAATACTTGGAACCGCTTCCACGCCCGTGATGCTGACGGCAACACTGCTGAGGCACTGAAGCCCTACAAGACAGATAACATTTTTTTGTTTATTTGTTTGTTTTTTGAAAGAGGGTCACTAGCCAAGGGCAACAAAATCATTAGGAAAAAAAAAAGCCCACTTAAGTGCCAGTTCACAAAAGACTGTTGAAAGAAAAGTCATAAATTAGGGCAAGTGTCTTGAAACTTCCCTTTTGAAAGTTGAACAAGCCAGTGCTGACCTCACACAGACAACCGAGGCATTAGTGACGTGCGTGTTGACATCATTGTTACTTTTTTTTTTTTCTGTATTATTCAGTCCGGGAGTTTAAGATGTCGGCGGAAGGCGGGAACCTTCACACCCTCCCGTCACTTCGCTTAGTGAAAATTTTCGTTCCGTGAAGGAAGTAGGAAAATTACTCAAAGAGGCCATCATGTGCCTTCTTGCTGTTGTGTCATTCATTTGTCTCACAAGTGAAGGAAGGCGTCTTAGGAAGTAATGAAATAGGAAGAACAGCAAATTACTCAAGACACTTACCTTCGAATTTTGTATGATCCTTTTCACCATTCTTTTGGGGCTGGCACCTCTATTTTTTTTTGTTTTTTTTTCGCTCCTTTTGTTGCCCTTGGCCACGCCCCTGCCTGCTCCTCCCCTTGCAAGACGCGGCAGCTGATTGGCTGATGGGTGTGTTATGCTCATGTCACTCGCAAACTTTTATATTCAAGGTGTTTTCAATCACCTTATCAATTAACTTTCCCCTGAGGTCATTTCCGAGAATATCAATAGGAAAGCAATATCAATATGAGATTATGAGACTATTAACCCTTGGCGAAAATGAAAAAATACAGATGGATAGAATGTTTCCAACGCTTCCCCTGAAGACCTGATGAATAAAGGTACCGATGACATTCTCGAGATTCCTTATTGATCATACCACCTGTGCCTCTGTGCCCTCCTGCAATATGGCACGGCTCCACCACCAGGCTTCCAGGGACCAGGAGGATATTCAAAGCGCTATTGTCACCACCGGCCTGATGTCCTCTCTCACCCCCTCACCTCACCTGGCTGATCTCACCTCGCACCCCCTCACCTCACCTGGATGATCTCACCTCGTACCCCCTCCCTTCACCTGGCTCATGTGCATCCCCCTCACCTCACCTAATTCATCTCACCTTGCACCCCCTTACCTCACTTGGCAGATCTCACATACAGATAAAACTCATTTTAAAACCCTTTGTTCCCCCTTCACTCTCGTCTTCATCGACTGCAGGTGACCACTTGCGTTCTCACAGGTGTTTTCCTCATCGATGCAGAATCCTTGTTAAACTCTCACTCGGGTCAAACACACGCCCTTAAAAAACTCCCTGACTTCCTATACAAAGTCTTAAAAGTAGTCGAGATGAGGAGATGGAAATTTTAAGCATAGACTCTACACTGGTTTCTTACCTGTCTCTCACCTTGGTGGGCAAAGAACACAGTGAAAAAAATACCTATTCAGTGTCGCTAATTTTGGTTCACACGTGTGGCCCTCGAAGCCTTGACATTACTGTGAACTTAATACACCTGCGTAGTTACCTGAGGAGACACGCGGTGGTACTCATTACTTACCTTCTCTTATGTAGGAAGGGAACGCGTGCTCGAGTGGGGACAGAAGCAGGAGAGGCGCGGGTAACAAGGGAGAGGCGGAGGAGGCAGGATGGAGAGGACACGAAGGAGAGAGAGAGAGAGAGGGAGAGAAAAGTAACTGCAGGTGTGTCAGAAGAACAGGAGGTCGTCTGTGAGAGGAGAGAGGGAGGGAGGGAGAGGGAATGAGGGACAGTTGAAGAGGTGAAGGAGGGAATGGTTGGAGGTAGGGACAGGAGAGGGAGAGGGAGAGGGGGTGGTTGGAAGGGAAGGTCAGATGGGTGACGTATATGAGGAAATGGGGAAGCAGGAGGCGGAGAAGTGAGGGGAGATGAGGCAGGATGGGGAGCGGGGAAACAAGATGAGAATGAGGATGGATATGAGGTGAGTGAGGGAGAAAGGGAGGCCGAGAGAGAGAGAGGGTGAGAGGTAGACTTAACGAGTGTGTATGAGTATGGCACACTTGAGGAGAGGAAGGGAGGTAGAGTGGGAGTAAGGGAGAGAATGAGTGGGGTAAGGGGGAGGGTGGGATGAGCAAGAGTGAGGCAGGGCGGGAGAGGATGAGTAAGCTGGGCGGGGGAGGGCGGGAGAGCCAAGGAGGTGCCGCCAGGATGTCTGTAAGCAGCGGAGAGGCCACGGATCTCATTGCAATACTGACTGAGTGTGTTTGCTGGGAAATGTTGCTGCGACGTCACGTGGTGTGCCTCCCCTCGTGAATCACTCTGCCCTGATTGAGACTGAGGCCTCTTGGGCGAGATCGGGTTTGCGTGACGACACCTATAACTGAAACTCATTTATCTATTCATGGGAAGCTTCAGGTTAGACGTGGTGGTCAGTAAAAGTGTTTTTTATGTATATTTAGTAGCTGTGGCGTTAAAAATGTCATTGCTGGTAGG
>NC_087174.1:3732500-3737500 GCF_035594125.1 Scylla paramamosain
TCTCCACAATATTCCTACTCGGCTGTGTTCAAGATTCCTATTCCTAATCACGATAAAGAGTTTTTTTTTTAGATATTCCCAAGATAATTCCTACTATTTGTGTTCAAGATTCTTTCTCATATTTCTAATCGATTGTTATGTTTTTTTTTTTTTAAGTATTTCTAAGATGGTTCCTACTGGTCCGCATTCAGGATTCCAGTTATCATTCCTGTTATCATTCCTATTCGTTTATGTATGCTATAAAAATTCCTAAAGTATTATAAGGGAACGTTCAGTAAGTTTTTCCATGTATTTGTAATTGACCGCGTGACATGGCAGATTATTTTTTAGTATTCTAATTACTTACATTTCATAAGTTTACGTATTACTGACAATACAAAACAGGTCATTTTAAAAGGCGTATGAATGTATTTTGTAACTGTTTATCTAAGCATTCCCAGTTGATTTTGTATAGAGTAATTTTTAAGTTTCCTTACAAAAACACATTATTATTATTATTATTATTATTATTATTATTATTATTATTATTATTATTATTATTATTATTATTATTATTATTATGTAGTTGCCGGCACAGAAATTCCAGCAAGTGCTCCGCCATTTCAGACCTAATTAAACCTTCACTCTCTCTCTCTCTCTCTCTCTCTCTCTCTCTCTCTCTCTCTCTCTCTCTCTCTCTCTCTCTCTCTCTCTCTCTCTCTCTCTCTCTCTCTCTCTCTCTCTCTCTCTCTCTCTCCACCTGATTGCTTTTCATCTTTTTGTTTATCTGTTTTCTCCTTTTCTTTCTATTCATGTTTTTTTTTTCCATCTTTCTCCTTCCTTTCTTCCTCATCATCTTTTAACTTCTCTTTCATCTCGTCCACGTATTTTTAAACCTTTTCTCCATTTTTTTTTTTATTTACTCGTTTTTTTTTTCCTTTTTTTTTCTCGTAATTTTCTTCTCGTTAATTTTTCAAGTGTTTACGTGTTCTACATCTTGCTTCCTTATTTGCCACCACTATTTTCTTTTCTTCCTTCCCTATTTTTTTTTCCCCTCTTGTCATGGAACATAAAGACCCACAGCCCATTTCCTCTTCTCTGTCCTATTTTCCCTGTTATTCTCCTCTATTTTCTCTTTTTCTTCGCCTTCCTTCTTCCTCTCACATTCTTTTCGCCATGATTTTTTTCTTACCCACTTATTTTTTTCTCAAGATTTTTTTTTTCTCATTTCTCTCGTCATAAATTTCTGTGGTCAAGATTTTTTTTTTTTTCTCACTTCTCTCGTCATAAATTTCTGTGGTCTTCAGCTTACTGTCTTTTCTCCTCTTCCTTTGTTACTGTTGGCGTCGTCTCTGTCCTCCTCCTCCTCCTCCTCCTCCTCCTCCTCCTCCACACGTGTATTGTAGTCTGAAGGCCTTGCTATCTTACCGCGGCTGCAATGATGACACTTACAATGAACAACAACTCTAAACGCTTTCTGACGCAAAACACACACGAGCACCACACAGCCACAAGTGCGCCGCCAACACCCGCCTCCTCCCTCACCTTCGTCACCCTCTTCGTCGCCGCAGTCAGTGTGTCGCCATGAACGAGGGTTTTTTTTAACTTTTTGTGTGTTTTCTCTCCTCAGCCGGGCGTCAGAGGTGCTTACCGGTGTAGAATGACAATGAAAGATGGGGAGAGAAGCGAGGGAGTGAGAAAAGGGATATTTATCGAGAAAGAGAAGAGATAGCTAGTAAAAAAAGTGGTGGTCTTACTCTTACAACTAAATGAAAAGGCAGGGTAGAGATAGAAGCGATTGGTTGAGAGAAAGATGACGAGAAAAGGATCAGGAAAGGGGAGAGATTGCTGGTAAAAAAAAAAATCTACTCTTATTCTTCCTCTTACCCTTACTGAATGTACCTAAACACCACGCTGTAATTGTTTGCGATACGAACCTGAAAAAAAATAATAATAATAAAATAAAAAAATAAAGAAATAAGGAAGGAAAGTCACTGAAAAAGAAGAAAAAAAAAGCAAGAGTGAAACAGATTATAATTACAGGAAACAGGTCATTAGTACAGAAAGAAGATATTACTTTTATTAACACATATATCCACACGATGTAAATGTTATTAAAAAAGAAACATGCAGGATGGACGAAGAAGCGAAAAGTAGGAGAAATTGTGAAGAAACAGATGCAAGGCAAGAGTCACAGAGAAGTTTACAAAAATAACGAAAGAAACTACTTATTTTTTTTTACTATCAAGCCAACTCAAACCTTCCCACACGCTGTTAACGTTATAAATATATATATATAAAATCTTTATTTGTGCTTGGTAAACTTTGAGCGTTATGAAACCAGTTGTAAAAGCGAAGTGTGTGTGTGTGTGTGTGTGTGTGTGTGTGTGTGTGTGTGTGTGTGTGTGTGTGTGTGTGTGTGTTATTTAACCTACATGCATCACTAATGAACCTTTTGCGTCAGAAGGGGAGTCATGACGTCACCAGTAATCGCGCACAGGTGTCATCACACACCTGTCCTCTCACACCTGCCCATCTTAGTAACTAGTACACCTCTTATCCCCCCTTCCCCTCCCCCTTTCCCCCCTGCTCCCTATTTTTCATCCCCTTACTCCCTCCTCCTCTCTCCGCTCCCTTCAGTAATGTGGTAAAGGTATGATTCTCTCTCTCTCTCTCTCTCTCTCTCTCTCTCTCTCTCTCTCTCTCTCTCTCTCTCTCTCTCTCTCTCTCTCTCTCTCTCTCTCTCTCTCTCTCTCTCTCATTAGTATGCTGAAATAGTCTCATCATACACTTATCACACATATTTTTCGCTTGTCAGTCATGATTTCACACACACACACACACACACACACACACACACACACACACACACACATACACAAGTGGTAGGAAAAAAATATCGAGAAAAATAAATATGAATGCAAAGATAGAAAGAGAAGGTAAGGAAAGGGGTGAAAAGGAAGAGGAAAGGATTAGATTACGTTTTATCTGCTTCTTGCTTGTTTATTCTTGAGTGTTCGTCTGCCTGGGAAAGTTTTGATTGCAGGGCTGATTAGAGTGTGTGTGTGTGTGTGTGTGTGTGTGTGTGTGTGTGTGTGTGTGTGTGTGTGTAAGCATGTCATTTCTGTCAATTTTGCTATCACGAGTTTTTTTTTTTTTTCCGTGATGGTGATGATGGGTGGGACGATAGTGGTGGTGATAGTGATGGGTGGTGATGATAAAAGGAAATGAGTTCGGTGCTTTTGTTGCTGTGGTGGTGAGGGTGGTGGTGATGGTGGTGACTGTGGTGTATTTACTGTTCATGTTGATAGTGGGTGGTGGTGGTGGTGGTGGTGGTGGTGGTGATGGTGGTGGTGTCTTTAAATTACCAACTTTCCTATGTAATCAGTGATGAAATGAAGAACGCCCCTCTCCTCCTCCTCCTCCTCCTCCTCCTCCTCCTCCTCCTCCTCCTCCTCCTCCTCCTCCTCCTCCTGCCTCCTCACAGTCAATGATTTGGTAGTTTACTTTTTGTTTTCCTCGTTGTGTGTGTGTGTGTGTGTGTGTGTGTGTGTGTGTACGTATATATGTATAAGTCTATTCCTTCTCTCTTATTGTCTGACTCGAATTCTCTCTCTCTCTCTCTCTCTCTCTCTCTCTCTCTCTCTCTCTCTCTCTCTCTCTCTCTCTCTCTCTCTCTCTCTCTCTCTCTCATACATAATTTGGTCACAGTATGCATGAGACTTCGCTGTAAAGAGAGAAATACAGGCGTGTTTTTGAAGAGGAGAGGCGAGGAGAAAACGGAGGAGGAGGAGGAGGAAGAGGAGGAGGAGGAGGAGGAGGAGGAGGAGGAATAAAGGCACGAGGCTGGTAAGTTCAGTATTGTGTGTGGTGATAGTGAAGGAAGGAAAGCCGATGGTGTACTGGCTGGTGAGTTGAATGGTTTTAATAGTGAGATGTTGAGTTGGTGAATGAGTAAGTGAATAAGAATGAATTAGTGGTGATATTGAAAGAAAGGTCAATCGGTAGTGGTGGTTGCGGTGGTGGTGGTGATAGTGAAGGACGAAAAGGAGGAGTAGGACGATCGTAATGTGGTGAATGAATTACGATAATAGTGAAGATGGATAAATAGTGAAAGAGGGAAATTAAAATGGACAAGAGCGTGGTGATTCTAATGGTGGTGGTACTGGTGGTGATGGTGGTGGTGACGATGAAAAATAGGAATGATGATAACTAAAAAAGTCTATGGTGACTGGTTCCAGAGAGAGAGAGAGAGAGAGAGAGAGAGAGAGAGAGAGAGAGAGAGAGAGAGAGAGAGAGTCGTTTGCTGAGCCCCTACAAGAGTTTGAGCTGATGGCCCCAAGTCCTTTAGAGGAGGAGGAAGAGGAGGAAGCGGAGGAAGAAAAAAAAAAGAAGAAAAAGAATATGAATGAAAGAAAAAGATAATATCACAAAATAGAATGAAAACATGGAGCAAAGGAAGGAAGGAAGGAAGGAAGGAAGGAACGGATACAATAGAGAATAAAGAAGGGAAGAAAGGTTGATAAAGAGGTGGAGGGGAGAAGAAAGAAAGAGATGGGAGGGAATGGACATGAAAATGGGATCTGAAGAAAGGAGGAGGAGGAGGAGGAAGGAGCGAGGCTGACAGCAAGTGAAAAGAGAAGAAGACGAAGGGAGAAGAGAGAAAGGAGGAGGAGGAGGAGGCTGTCAGGGGGAGAGGAAAGGGATTGACGGACAAGAAGAAGAGAGAGGAAGAGGGGGAGGAGGACTGGGTGGAGAGGAGGAAGTAGAAGGAGGGTTTTAGTGTATGAAGAGGAGGAGGGCGAGTTGTGGGAGGAGGAGGAGGAGGAGATGGAGATGGAGGAGGAGAAAGAGGAGGAGAGAGGAGGGGGGGTAAATAAAAGACCACGGAGCTCCCTGCTTTCTATCCTCTTCGTCAGTAGCAACCCGACGCTTACTTGATAACGTGGCTGCTCCTGCACTTCTCCCAGCAGGAGGCGATGGTGGGCGGGGCGCTATAGGAGTTCACTGGACACACACCT
>NC_087174.1:3740000-3757500 GCF_035594125.1 Scylla paramamosain
CTGTTATCAGAGCGTGTCGCCTCCGCCGGGCCGCCCTCCCTCCCTCCGTCGTCGCCTCCGTCGTGGCCGCCTCAGTGAAGGGCCTGAGGTGAGGTGGCGAGCATGGCCCCCCGCGCCCCGCAGCCGCTCGGTGGGCGCCGCGAGGCCTGGCGGGGCGGGCCGTCGCTGGCAAAATCTATATAGGCCTTGGCCCTGAGCTCTCGCGGCGGGTGAGACGCGCTGCGCTGCTCCTGCTGCGGCCCTGCGGCGGCGAGACGGGCGTGCGGCTGTCCCTGGCGTGACGGGTGTGTGCCGGCGTGTTGGGGCGTGCGGTGGGCGGGGCAGGCAGCAGTAAGGGGAAAAATGAGGGAAAATCACCCATTAATTCCAACAAGACAGTTCGTGTGTTGCTGCGTGCGTGCTGCTTCCCTTAACACCGCGTGATTAACGGCCTCCTTGCACCACCACCACCATCACTATCACCACCACCACTTCCACAACCACCACCATCACCACCAACAACAACAGCGCCGGCCCCGGGGTGGTGGTGGCGTTCGCGGCGGCGGCGCTGGTGGCGGCGGCATGCAGTTCGCACGAGCGGGTCAGGAGCTCACGTGGAAACTCTTAAAACAGTGAACAACGGGCAGCGGCGAACAGGTGTCTTGCGCCCTCATTCTCTCCCTCCCTCCCTCCCTCCTTACCTCTTCTCCTCCCTCTTTCCCTCCTTCCCTCCCTCCTTGCCTCCTTCACGCTACTACGCTCGAGTGAATCCAGAGAGATCACGTGTCGATAAGACGAAGAGGAAAGAAGAGACCTGAAAGAGAGAAAGGAAGACGCGGAACACTCTGGCGGCAAAAAAAAAACAAAGAATTATGTAAAAAAAAATATTACGCAAAGAGGGAAGGAATATTGTGATGCTTTTAACGTTATTATATCAAGCTTATGCCAGTGATGGATGTTATATGGGAGAAACACAGAGAAATATACAGAAAGAGAAAATGTGTCTTTGCAAACTGAACAGATAAATAAAGAAGGAAAAAAAAAAAAGAAGTGCGTGATATCAAGTTGTGGTTTTTCTTTGTGATGTTGTGGTGGTGTTGTGGTGATACTGAATATGCTGTGTTGTGGCATTGCGGTGGTGTTGTGGTGGTGTTGTGGTGTTGCATATATGTTGTGATGGCATTGTGGTGGTGATGGAGTTGTGGTGGTGTCAAATTTGTGGTGTTGTGGTTATGTTTCCCCCTCTTGTGGTGTCGTTTCTGTGCTGTGGTGGTGAAAATGTGGCATGTGTGTTATGATCTTGCTGTGAAGTGTTGCATATGTGTTGCTGTGACGTACTGCAGGTGTGTGTTTGTGTGTGTGTGTGTGTGTGTGTGTGTGTGTGTGTTGCTTCTATGTTGCTTATGTGTCTCTGGAGTGACAGATCTTGCTTTCTTACAGTCACAATCGTGTTTGAGTGTTAAATAGGCACCGCTAGTGTTGGAGATGCAGTAGTAATAGTAGTAGTAGTAGTAGTAGTAGTAGTAGTAGCAGTAAGGATATTGTAAAGTAGAAATTCTGGTCACATTATTTTAGCATTCCAGGGTGTTTATGTTGAATCTCTGACGGTATCAAAGCCCAATAACTAACACTTACCTGTGAGGCGAGGCGTGTCAGTGGTGCAGGTAAAGCTATCACGTGGCAGGTATCCGAGCTCTCAGGTGTTTCCTTGTGGCCAATTTTAGACATGAAAATGACCTGTTTTTGCAACTAAAATTATCGTCCTTATTGTCAGCACCCTTTGTCTCGCCTCTCTGATGGGACTAGCGAAGGAGGAAGAGGATGGAGATGAGGAAGAGCAAAGGCCAGGATAGACAAGGGAACAAGGGAGGGACATCAAGGAGGAGGAGGAAGAGAACACCTGTTTATGATGAGGCATATCAAAACAAGGAAGGGAAGGGAGGGAAAGAGGAAAGGGACAGAATAGGCAAACGAGGGAAGACATAGAAGAAGGGAACACCTGTTTACGATGGAAAGACGAAAGCAACGAAGTAGACGAAAGGGTCAGGTCAGGGATGAAAATAGAAGCGAAGAAAAGGTTCATAAGGACACGGAAGAGCTTGGATGCTGAGAGGGAAGAAGGAGGTGACAGTTATAAAGTCAAGGTAGGAAATAGGATATGAGGAAGGTTAGAGTTAGAGGTGAGGGAAAAAAAAACAGAGAGGAGGAGGAAGAAGGAACGTGAGTGAATAACCTATACAGGATTAAGATGGGAGGGAAGGTGAAGCAGAAAAGACAGGTAAAAAAAAATGTTAGACGTATGGGAGTAGATAGGGGATGTTAATAGGATACTTAGGAACAGAGGATAAAAATAAAGAAAAGAGGAATTAGAATAAATACACGTGCTTAAGAGAAAAGAAACATGACGTAGGAACTGAAGATGAATGAGAGAGAGAAAAGAAGGTTTCAAAGAAAGAGAGAAATATAAAAACACACTATCGAATATGAAAAAAAAAAAAAAATTAAAAGAGAAAGAAAGGAGATGAAAGAGACGACAAAGGAAACGAAAAAAGAGTAGAAACCAGAACGGAACAGGACACAAGGAGACGGGAAGGATAAATAGGAAAGAAGGAGAAAAATAAAAGAAATATGACCTGCAGAAGGCGGCGGAGGGGAGAAGAGGTCACGGTGGAGAGAACTGAACGAAAGAAACCAAAGATAAAAAGGAAAAAAAAATGGAAAAGAAATACAGAAGTGAAAGATTGAGTCAGTGAGTGAAGAAGAAAGAAAAGACAATATATATAAACACCATAAATGTAAAACAGTATAATAAAAGGAAATAAAAGAATACAAAAATAACGAAGGGGAAAAAAATAAATAATAGGAAAATATAGAATAAAGGGAAGTAGAGGGTGGATGTGATAATCAAGAAACACCCGAAAAGCAGGCGAAATATAGAACATTGAAATAAGAATGAAATAGAGAAAAATATACAAAGAAGAAGAAGAAGAACAAAGAGTGGAAATGAAAGAGAGGCAGTGTAACAAAGTATAATGATAAGAGGAAGAGGAGAAGGAGGCGAGAAGAGGAAAAGAATAATGACTTAACCATTAAGGAGGAGGAGGAGGAGGGATGGGAAAGAGATATTAAGGAGAGGAGGAAGAAGAGGAGGAGGAGATGATATAGGTCATAGGGACAACTGACACACACACACACACACACACACACACACACACACACACACACACACACACACACACACACACACACACACACACACACACACACACACACACACACACACACACACACACACACACACACACACACACACACACACACACACACACACACACACACACACTCAAGCACAAACAAACAATTCTCTCTCTCTCTCTCTCTCTCTCTCTCTCTCTCTCTCTCTCTCTCTCTCTCTCTCTCTCTCTCTCTCTCTCTCTCTCTCTCTCTCTCTCTCTCTCTCTCTCTCTCTCTCGTTGAAGAAGCATCAAAGTCCCTTACAGTTGTGCCCCGTCATTGAGTTCTTGTCTTATCGAGGCTGCGGTGTTGAGGAGCAAAGTTTAAATAAAAAAAAATAAATAAATAAAAAAGTAGGGGAAAAAAAATAAGAAAGGGGGGAAGAGATAACCGCCGATAAACGAGCCAGAATACAAGTTAGGAAAAAAAAGTGCGAGATAGGAAGAGATGATAAATGTAGCGAAAATAAGAAAGAAGGGGGGGGATAAAAGTGAAGGAAGAGATAGGTGGTGACGTAAAAGGAAGAAGAAAAGCAGAAAAGCGATGCAAGAAGTGAAAATGTCTAACGGATAATGATAAGTGGGAGAAAATGTGAGAGGGGAAACCTGCATGTGAGAGAGGCTAAGATGTATTAAAAGGGCGCTTGGTTTGTATACACAGGGATAAAAGGAAAAGGAAACACGAACTTGAGGGACTAGGAAAGCAAGATAAATCAGGCGCCGCGAGTAAGAAGTGAACCTGAGGTGAAGGAATCCAGTCACGTGACCGCGAAGAAAACGAAGGACAAGAATCACCGCGAGCAAGAGGAACAGAGAGGCGCGGCGCAGGCAGAGCAGGGCAGGGCAGGACAGGGTAGGGTAGGGTAGGGCAGGGCAGGCAGGGCAGGGCAGGCAGGGTCGCCGGGGGTCACCATGTCCCTGCGTAAGTCCCTCCGTCGCAGCCTACGTTCCAGCCACAAGGTGAAGTCCTCCGACGAGGCCCAGGTGAAGGGGGACGCCGCTCCCCCCACCAAGGCCTCCACCAATGAGCGCACGAGGAGGAGCGACGCCTACCTGACCGTGGATGACGTGGCCGTTCCCTCCGGCGGGGTCACCCTGGAGGCGGCCAATAGCAGCTTCGAGAGCCATGATGACGTGGTGGCCGCTGGGGCCTATCAGAGCTCCGGCAGCGAGGAGGACCTGCCGGAGGAGCGGCAGGACGAGGCGGCCTGCCCGGACAGCGCGCTCTATGAGTTCATTTTTCGTGCCTGTGCCCTCATGGCGCTTGAGAACGATGAGTTTAAGCAGCTGATTGAGCAGCAGCAGCAGCAGCCGCCCCCTCCCCCGCCCCCACCCCCGCCCCACCCCTCTCACCAACAGCGGCCTTCACTGGAGGATAAGAGGGACGATGAGGAGGAGGATGACGATGACGATGAGGAGGAAGGGGCGGTGCTGGGAGCAGAAGGAGGAAGGAAAAAAGAAGAAAAAGGTAAGGAGCAGAGAAGCACGTCAACATTTATGTTTACCCATCTTAAAATTCCTTCACTTTCCTCTTCTTTCTCATTAACACGTGTACGATTTTTTCCCTTATCCCCGGGCCCTTTGTTCAGCGGCGCGGGCTGCAGGACTCTCCGTGGCCCTCCCCCGCTGCTATTGACGCCATCCCGGGAATCCACCTGTGTGAGCGAGGCCACGTGACGCCTAACGAGTTACGGGGAAGTGACACCAGAACAGCTCTACCTGGGAATAGATCACGCTCCTCCGCGGCGCCGAAAGGAGTGAGGTGTGGCTGGGAGGGGAAGGAGGGGAGAGGTAACTCAGAGAAAAAAGAGGTGTGATTCAGAAGACAAAGAGGGAAAGGCTTGGCTCAGAGTGTGTCTTAAAAGGGAAAGAGGAAGAGTAAACTTGTAGTGAAACTTAGAAGGATGTATTGAATTAAGGTTAGAGAGAGAGAGAGAGAGAGAGAGAGAGAGAGAGAGAGAGAGAGAGAGAGAGAGAGAGAGAGCAAGAAAATAACATTCCATAACGAAAAACAGAAGGACAACTCCAGAATACAAAATTAGTTTACCTGGCGAGAGATGACCTGGTGACCCGTCCAATAATTCAAACCGGAAGTGTGTGTGTGTGTGTGTGTGTGTGTGTGTGTGTCAAGGGAAAATAACAATGTCACACTTTTTTTCTTTTTCTTCTTTTCTAAGTTTACGAAAAGTAAAACAAAAAATAAAAGGTGATTTTTTTCATTTTATTTTATTTTATTTCACTATTTATTTATTTATTGATCTATTTTGCATTAGGAGTGTTAAGAGCTTGCGTCTTTTTTTTATTATTTTTTTATTGTTCAGCCTTTACTTTTCCTATTATTTTTCTGCTCTTTTTCCATCATTTTATTTATCTATTCTCCGAGGTTTTCTTCTATTTCTTCATCTTTATCCTCCATTTTCTTCTTTCCTTCCCTCTCCTTCCTCCCCTCGTTCCTCATCTCTCCTTCCCTATGCTCCCTCTCTCGTTCTCTATCTTCTCTCCTTCCTCCCTAACCTCCTTCCTTCTCTCTCTCTTTTCTTATCTTCCTTCTTCCTCCTATCTTGCTCCCTGTCATGCCTGTCCTCCTTTCTTCTCTCCTTCGCTTCTTCCTTATTCCTCCTGCCCTCCTTCCTTCTCCCCATCCATATCCTCCGTCATTTGTTCTCTCTTTCCCTTCTTCCTTTTCTTTCTACACCCGAGTTAAATTTCCTGACCGTCTTATTTTGAGCGAAATCCTTTGGTATCTGTTTTGGTTATCCATTAAAATATTTCAAGCGATATATTTTGGAAAATGGATCCTACTTTGATAAATATAACTTTCTTTCTTTTTTCCACGGAATTCTGTGTTTATTTATCGATACAGAGAATGAAGGGAATGTTTATTAACGAGGCATTGCAATATGTATATTTTTTTTTATTTGTTGTTGTTGTTATTGGTGGTGGTGATGGTGGTGGTGTGAAATGATTTTTTTTTTTT
Source organism: Scylla paramamosain (assembly GCF_035594125.1). Taxonomy (NCBI): domain Eukaryota; kingdom Metazoa; phylum Arthropoda; class Malacostraca; order Decapoda; family Portunidae; genus Scylla; species Scylla paramamosain. Next base: position 3,746,190 of record NC_087174.1, read on the forward strand.
ACCCATATGCTTTCAGATTCCTTTTTTTTTTCATTTGTTTTAATAGTAGTGGTGGTGTAGGTGGTGGTGGTGGTGGTGGTGTTTGTTGGTGGTGGTGGTGTAAATGGTAAAGGTTGTGGTGTTGATTAATTTTCTTTCATCTGTTCACTTTCAAATTCCCCTTTTTCGTTCATTTGTTGTTCACCATTCATTATTTTCATTGATGATGGTGTGGCGGTGATGACACTGGTGTAGATGATGGTGGTGGTGGTGGTGGTGGTGGGAGTCACATAATTCATTCTTTCACCTATGCACATTCAAACTATTCCTTTTCAATTTGTAAGCCATCAGTTGTTATTCCCTCTTGATGGTGATGGTGACGGTGATGGTGACGGTGATGGTGGTGATGTAGATGATGATGGCAGCATAGACAGTGATGTGATTTCATTCTCTTGCATTCACAAACTCCCTTTTTCTTGGGGGGGTAACAGGGGGGGGGGTGTTTTTTTCGTGGTGTCTCTTCAGTATGTTCCCCTCCCTTACCATTCCTTTCCCCTCCCTTCCTATTTCCCCTCCCTTCCCCTTCCCTTCCTCTCCCGTGCTGGCTGGCTGGCTGGCTGATTTGTTGGCTGATTGGCTGATTGGCTGATTGGCTGACTTGTTGGCTGGTGTCTGAGCAAATGAATGTTTACTGTCACTCACTCACCTATTCACCCATTCACTCACCCACCCATTCATCCACCCACCCACCCATTCACCCATTCACTCACTCACTCACTCACTTATTTGCTCCCCAGTTGAAAGAATAACACCCTCATTTTGCTTCTATGAGTAAATGACTTAACCCTTTCACACTTATTCATTCCCTCTCACCCTCATTCGTCCTCCCTCGCGCTCACACACACACACACACACACACACACACACAGAGAACCACCACCACCACCACCACCACCACCACAGTTTCATTGGATGTCTAGTTTCACTTCTCCAGACTCTCTCAATAGCTGGCGAGGAAACTAGTGAAGGGGAAACCTCATACATTACATATCACTGTGGGGAGTGGCGGGGATCGGGGCCTTCGTTTGACTTGGAGCGTAATGAGGGAACACACTCTCCCCTTGTAATTACTGATGGGGGGATGGGCGGGAGTGGGCGGGGAAGAAGAGCAGAGTGTGGGTAGATAATTTATGTGTAGGGAACGTTACTTTAGGCTTAGGTGGGGGGAGAAGGGCGTAAGGGGAAAGGCGGTGACTTCAAAGGGGAAAGGAAGAGGGGAGAGAGGAGAGGAGAGGCTTGCAAGGACATTGGTACGGTACAAGGAACAGAGGTGACGGGAGAACAAAGAGGAGAGTGGGGAGGGGGAGAGACGGGTCAAAGGGAAGACAGAGAGAGAGAAAGAGAGGGTGGGGGGACAGAGAGGCAGACAGACAGAAAGACAGAGAGACCGACAAAGACAGGTAGGCACAGATGGACAGACAGATAAAAAGAGACACGAATACAGAAAGACAGACAGACAGACAGACTGAGAGGAGGAAGGAAGTCGAGCAGAATTGTGATGGTAAACTTTTCATTTCAACGCCAAAGGAGTAAAGAAATATCTGAAAAAAAAAAATGAAAAAAAAAAGACGAAAGAAGTTCAACATTAGAAGAAATACAAATACGATAAAAATAATAAAGTTTCACGACAAAATTTTCAGCGGTTCATGGTTCAGGATGTGGAGTCGAGGCGGATTCTGAAGCACATGATCATAATTTTTGTTTTGTTCTTCCAAAAGTGAATTCTTTGCTATATGACGCGTTACAGTTTCCTGAGATTGTAAAGGTGATAAACTAAGACAGACGCAGACAAACAGACAGACAGACAAAGGTAGAGAGACCGCGTGTGTGTCAGAGGTGAGAGAAGGGCACAGGGGGGAAAGAGGGAACAGGGAGAGTGACAAAGACCGAGGTAGCGAAGGAGCGAGGGGAGGGAAGAGGAGATTGGAAGTATTAATTGAGAGTTGAGGGGATGGGCAGAACACGAGGAGGGGAGACGAGGGGGGAGGAGGAGAGAACTGGAGCCTACATACACTAAGAGAGAGAGAGAGAGAGAGAGAGAGAGAGAGAGAGAGAGAGAGAGAGTTCAGAGGGGAGACATGGAATGAGAGGCTGACTGAGGGAAGAGAGAGAGAGAAAGAGAGAGAGAGAGAGAGAGAGAGAGAGAGAGAGAGAGAGAGAGAGAGAGAGAGAGAGAGGGAGGGGGGAGGGAGAAACAAAATCACTTCCTTCTTCACGACAACGTAAGTGGAGGGAAGAAAGAGAAGAGGGAGAGACGCCCCCCTTCCCTCCCCTACCCTTTTCCTCCCCCTGCCCATCACCCCTTCATGCGTCCCTCACAGCCTCTCCGGGGTCACAAACCTCACCCCGATCCCCCCCAACACGAACCCCCCCCGCACCCCGAACTCGCCCCCCCCCCCCTCTCGGTAATTAGATACACGGAGGTGAAAAGTCGTTCCCATCGCCCCATTTCTCCCCCATCTCCCCCTTCCCCCCCTCTCTTCTCCTCCCCTTCACGACCCACCCCCTAATTAGCTCGTCTCTCATTGGTTGCCGGTTAATGTACTGGAGCCAATCATGAACGCTCTCTCTCTCTCTCTCTCTCTCTCTCTCTCTCTCTCTCTCTCTCTCTCTCTCTCTCTCTCTCTCTCTCTCTCTCTCTCTCTCTCTCTCTCTCTCTCTGTTCAGGTATTTCAGGTGTTCATTGCTGCATTAATTACGAAAATGTTCAAGGTTATTTATTGATTTGTTCTGTTTTTCCTGATATTCCGTTGCTCGTCGACCTTGCTTTTCTTTTCATGTGCTTGTACCGCAGTATTTCCTAACCCCAGTAGCTTTATCATTTTTCTCAACATTTAGAACAGTGTAAAAAAAAAAACTGTTGCATGCACACAAAGAAAAAAGCACTAGAAAGTTAATTTTGTCCTTTGTAAGCTATAAATTAAACATAAAAAGAAATGCCAAATGCAGTGACGTTATTGGAATAGACCCAGTGATCAGGTTGTCAGCGCCGGGTGAATAGGGAGCTTGTAGAAAGGTGTTTATATTTATGAATAGAAATGTTAGATGGATATAAGTAGGTACATTTTATTCAGGAACTAGCACGTGTAGGTTTGCTGGGTTTATTGCATCTTTCCTCCTCTTCCAATGTACTTTTTTTTTTTATCATCTTTTCATTCATAAACTGGAATTCACTACCATGTTTTGCAATCTTGAGACTTATCCATCTCTCGTTCCGTCCCACTTCGTACTCTACACGCCCCGACCCGGCAGTGGCAGCACCTAACAGCAATGACTGGCGGTACAGGTCTTAACAGGTCTATCAACTAGCTGGAAATCGGGAACATCACAGTCGCTTATTTCAGAGAGAGCAGTAGTACATCTTTCGCCGTTTCCCAAGGGTCAGGAGTTGGCGTCACGTACGAGTCTCCTCCGGTTGCCTCTGTCCCCTGCGTCTTCCTCTGTGACTCCAATCCTTTGCAGTTCTAACGTTCTGTCCTCCATCTCACTTGCTGTCTTCCTCTCGATCTTCTTCCCTCAGCTGGTTTTCTTCAGTCTTTTAATCGGTTCTTGGTCTTCTCTTTGTTGAGTGACCAAATCATCATTTTTTTTTTTTATGTGCTTATCACTCCTGTAATGCATTCAACTCCTGCTCTCCTTCTCACCATTATCTGAAAGCAGCAGCAACACGATACATCAGCAGAACTAGATCATCCACTAGGAACACGTTTTCTATTCCTCGTAACCTTGAACCAACCTACTTTACATTTACAAAAATTAACTTACACTGTGTACCACCATGTTGATATTTTTAGCTACAAGGTGAGTTAATTCGTGGTGTGTTAAGTTTATCGCCACTCGTAATTGGCCACACCTGTGTAGTGACGTAGGCTTCCCCTCCCACGCCCACACCTGCTTTGAACACGCGTCCCAAAAGAGCAATACATCTTCAGCTGTTACACCTCACTCCTCTCTTCGCTACGTCATCATAGTGCAGTCCTTTATCAATTTTGCGTCACTGTCTTGACAACTTTCATCTTGTTTTCTCGCCATCCTTGTATTTTGCTCCGCGTCTCCCCGGTGTTCATCGCAACAAAAGCCACTTATAATTTTTCTTATTTTTCCATTAATTTCCTTTTGTCTCCGCAGCAACAAAACCAACGCCTTGTTTTTCATATATTCCGGTTCAATAGCGTTTCCTCGACGCCCACCATTGCAGATTCACCCACGCTCTCCGCAAGTCCGTCTTTTTCTCTGATGTTCCTTCGCAGGTTTAATATTTCCCTCGCTTCGTGATGAATTGATAATATAACAATGACATACTTGTGGGATAGCAACAATGAGTCTCGCTCCTTACTTAAACATCCATTAAGATTCCACTCAGACTTACATTGTCCACATGGAAAGTAAAAACGAACGTACCACACAATGCAAAGCTGTTATCATGTTGCTACAGCGTTCCCTGGGTCACCATTGCGTCACGTCTTCACAGTACAACCTGTTATTTGACTTCATCTGATCCAGTGAAGCCATTACACGAGGAAGGGAGAAAAGGAGGGAGGGATAAGCCTACTGGAATGGGCTACACGTTCATGGCTGAAGGTGAATGCCCTGCCGCTGAAGATACCTATGTTCTTTAATCAGTCGAGGCCAAGGCAGGTGTACGTAGTCATGGTCAGAAGTAAGATAACCTTCTGCACTCACTTCTCTCTTCTCCACTGTGTTTTGTTTGTGTTGTCACTCAATCTTTAAAGTCCTCTGACCTGCTAATAACCCTTTTATTACTAATGACACTAATTTCTAGGCAATACACTGTTTGCAAGTGGCTGTAGAACAAATAAAAAAGTCTCAGAGGAGTTAGTGATTAATGAAAGATGTGTCAGGTAGCAGTGAAAGGGTTAAACAGTTGAATATATAACCTTACATACCCTGACAATTGATATATTTTAACTGGTCTTTGGATTCAGGCTAGAGGAAGAAACTACTCGTAATCGCAAAGACAGTGGAGGTGAGGTGCGTTGCTCGACCTTTAACTGTAAGTGTGCCTTGCCGAGAGGGACTCAGTACGCGACAGATAGGGAGGAGGGTACTTTTTTATATACGAGTATATATGTTATTATTCTTTGTGCGAGGTTGTGAGAGTCTTTGCGTCACACACGTACCCTTTGGACTCACGTGATGCAAGTTAAGGATGGAAAAATGGAGTGAAGGAAGACAGGTACATGGTAGAGATAAGAGCAAATGGAGCGGAGGAAGAGAGGTACATAGAAGAAAGAAACAAAATCTTAAAAAACTCTACAGAGATGACTGGAGTGAAATGTGACAGTTGTACGTAAGAAACTGTCAAAGAGTAGCTGGGAGGTAATGGATGAGATCTTTAGGCAGAAATAAAGGGTAGCTGTAATAGATTTTTTTTTTTTTCTACGGTAAAGGTAATGAATGAAAATTTTTAGGCAGAAATAATTAAATGTATTTATAATAGGTTTTTTTTTCCTGCTTTTTTTTCCCCTTACAGGTGACTTAAGATAGACAGTGTTGCTGACTAACCTAACCTAAACGTAAACCCAAAAAAGCAAAAAAAAAAAAAAAAAAAACGAAAATAAAATAAAAAGTAAATAAATGAAACAAACACACCATCACTTGTTCATCATACACAAACCTACCTAACGAAAACCGGAACACGGAACCGGAAGAGGAACCACCGCGACACACGACCTACCTTAACTTGACGCATCTTCACCTCTTACATCACGCCCAAAACTGGAAGAAGCGCCCTCATAACCTGCCTTGACTCACTACACCGTTAGCATCCCAAAAACCTGCCTTGTAATACTCACCTGTCACTCAGATTTCAGCTTTACCTTACCACTGCTTAACCCTTACTTAACCCTTCCCTCCTTCTCAACCCTTCCTTCCTTCTTCGCCACTGCCTGCTTACTGACTCCTCTAGCGGCTCCTTCTGCTTTTCCTCACGTCTTCAGTTGAGCCGGGACACGTGACGCTGTTAAATTCAAGGTTGTCTCTGTGTCTTGTGCAGTGTGTCTGTCTCAGAACGGAAGGGTTTTGAAATTATCAGTTATTTTTATTTTTATTTACTCTATTTATTTATTTTTTTTCCATGGCGTGTGTGTGTTTGAGTGTTCGTCGCAAGTTCCGAGCAGCGTGACTCTCTGCATATTTAGCGGCGTTAGGGATGTCGGCTACTCGTTGCGGGAGGGCTAAGTGTCATCTCAGTGGTGGTTATTTTAAGCGGTTCTTTCACTCGATAAGGGAAGGATTAGACGTGACATGAATGCGGGGTATTTTTGGATTTCTTTTTATAGTAGTGTGTGTGTCTGTGTGTGTGTGTGTGTGTGTGTGTGTGTGTGTGTGACCCTGAGTAGCAGGAAAACACGTAGTTATATCTTCCCACACACACACACATACACATAGCGGTCACTGAGGGCGTGGGGGAGATTAGATACGAAGTAGCCAAAGAATCACAATACCCCGAGAATAATGCCGCCCAAAGTCGCCTCTTGTGATCCTCGCCTTGGTCTGGGACGCGCCTCCGCCCTGACGCAGACTAATGTGACTTCGTGTTCTCGACTTACGGTGGGAGATTGGGAGAAAAAAAAAAAAGTGCAGCTCGCGTGACAATACTTACCTCACCTTACCGAAGCGTCGCGCCCCAGCAGATATTAGAGATAGTGTAATGTCAGACCTCCCTCGATATTTGCTGCTTGTTTTATAAGAGGCGCTGGTCAAGGGCAACAAAAACCTAGAAAAAAGGCCTACTTAGATTTTTCTCACTTTTACGTCCAGTTTCCTTATTCCATGAAGGTTACAACGAAGGGCTTTAGTTGTGATTCACTTAGATGCTAGTCTCTTAAGGAAAGGGCCGAAATTGTTATCCGAAATTGGCGTAGATGTTTCTTAAAGCCTCCGTCCTGAAAGTGTCCAAATTATAAGTTATCCAGTCGTTCTGCCTCCTCCCAGTGCTGTTGCTATCCCATCCACGTATCTCTCGTGACAATGCATACAGGAAAATTATCTGAATATGTGTGAATGATAAATGTTGCTGACTGTTCGCCTTCTTTGTTCGTCAGTGATGCAGACGTCACAAAAATATATTTATGAAGACCTTTCGTGCCAAATAGAATAAAAAGATGCTTAACTTTCCATTAGTGGGGAAAAAATTTATCTTCTCATTGTTTTAGTGCATGTTCTTAGTTCATCTGAATAATTTGTTCTTTAAATAGGAGTCAAAGGAGGTAAAGGCGTGTTCTTGTGTTTTAAAGTTGTCTTCTTTGTGTTTTGCGTTTCCTGGCCAGGGGGCGGGAAAGATAAAGCCGATTTTCTTGTGTTTTAAAATTGTCTTTGTGTTTTGTGCTTCCTGGTCAGGGAGCGGGAAAGATGAAGGCGTTTTCTTGTGTTTTAAAATTGTGTTTGTGTTTTGTGCTTCCTGGCCAGGGGGCGGGAAAGATAAAGGCGTTTTCTTGTGTTTTAAAATTGTCTTTGTGTTTTGTGCTTCCTGGCCAGGGGGCGGGAAAGGTAAAGGCGTTTTCTTGTGTTTTAAAATTGTGTTTGTGTTTTGTGCTTCCTGGTCTGGCGGCGGTAACGTTGATGCAGTGAGGCGTACTTTGCCGCTCCTCTCACCTCCGTCTCCTGGGTATCTGAACGTGTGAACATTTGAACTTTTTATTTATGAGCAACTGAGCATGAATACCTGAACATTTTTTGACGATCAATTGAATATGTGAAAATCTTATGAATATTTGAATATCTTACGCACGACTAACTCAACATTTGAATATTTTACCCTTGAACAGTTAAATATAAACATTTGAACATTTTGCTTACCGCCATCTTAGCTTTTTCTTTTACAACTCTCATTTGGTACTGGCATCTTCTGTGGGCCTTTTTTTCCTCTCTCTCTCTCTCTCTCTCTCTATCCCCAGCTCGTCACTTGCAACACCAGTAGAGTTTTCATCTTTATCACAACCTCACAACGCATGGCAGCAAAACTCACGCCAGTAAATCCTTCGAAACACGACAGGAAGTAAATAAAAATGGAGAGGTTGTGTATTTTTGCTTTTTGTATTTTGTCGGTCTCCAGGAAGTGCGCGGTTGTAATGTTTCCCCTGCGATATTTTTCTAATGAGTTGCGTGGCTGCGGGCGTGGATGGAAGCAGCGAGGCGGGACGAGAGAGGAAGTGAGAGAAAGTGTGAGGATGATGCCCGGAAGGGATGGAAGTGGAGGTGCTGGAAATACGGGCTCCCAGTGAATGTACATATTGTTTCGCCCTGAATGGAATGGAATGGAATGAAGTGAGCGGAGTGGTGAATGAATTGTATAAGAAGTGTGGTAGTTAAATACTGCAGCGCAATGAATATATAGTAAATGTTTCCTTGCAGTGAATGAATAGAATAGAGCACAGGGAGTTGTGTGAAGGAAAATTGGTGAGTTTTGTAAGGTTGTTGATGAATGCAAAGGTTAATACGTGTTGGAAGAGGAAACTATTTGCCTGAAGGAGAGGAAAATCTGAATATAGTAAATGTTTCTTTGCAGTGAATGAATAAAACGCAGCACAGGAAGTTGTTTGAAGGAAAATTGGTGAGTTTCATAAGGTAAGTGATGAATGCAAAGGTTAATACGTGTTGGAAAAGGAGAGCTATCTTTGCTGAAGGAGAGGAAAATGTAGACTGGCAGTATTACATCGAGTACTTGGAAACGAGATGTTGCGGAAAGCGGAGAAAATATCAGAAAAAGGAGATGGTGATAATAATAAAGAAATAAAACCATCTAAATAAACGACGGTAAATGAAACATAGGACAAGAATAGAAGATAAAGCTCCATTTTTTTGCGTAGAATCAGTAAAGAAGAAAGCTATCAAGAGCAAACAAACTAGGGGAGCCAGAAACTTATAGATATTTAGAAGCTTATAAGAAAAGTGCAAAATTGAGTTACCCTGATGGTGTTGCGATGTGAGATGTGACAGACGCGGGGTTTAGAGCGGCAGGGATGGGAACAGGAAAGTGAAAATGGATGGAGGACAAAATGTAGGCACTGCGTTAGGTGGTGAAAGAGAATATACCAAGAAAAATCGTGGAAATTTCAGGTAAATGTAGGATGAAAACCGAGGAGACAAACGCGAGATTTGGAGGTAGAGAGAGAAGTGATTATATTGAAACCAGAAATGAAGGATGATAAAAGAATAAAAGTCAATGAAAAGTTTAAACCTGTCCAATCATGACATATTAATTGCAAGTAGTGAAACAGTAAAGAAAACACAAATTGTAGGAAGGAAAATAATGAGTAAATAAAATGAATAAAAAAGAATAAAATCAATGAACAATTTCAACCCAACCAATCATGAAATGTTAACTGGAAATGGTGAAACAATAAGAAAGAGAAATTCTGGGAAGGAAAATAATAAATTGATAAATAAATAAAATCAACAAAAAATAAATAAACATAAATGAACAGTTTAAACTTAAAGAATCAAGAATTATGAAATGAAAGTGAGACAATAAAAAAACTCAAATTCCAATAAAGAAAATAGTAAATAGATAAAAAAATAGATAAAAGTAAACAGTTTAACTTAACGAATCTTGAAATATTAAATGGAAGTAATGAAACAATAATGAAAACAAAGATTCTAGGAAGAGAAATAAATTAACTTGCCAGCGTTGATAGAGAGACAGACGGTGATCCAGTAGCAATCAGAAAGTTACCTCGGGGTGATTACAGTGTCACCTGCGCTTAAGTAATGCTTATGAAACACGGCCAGGGAGTGGAATAGATGTCCTTCCTGTGATATAACGCTGAAGGTCACGCAGCCACGCAAAGGTCATTGGGTCACGCTTCCTCCTCCCCCCCTCCACCCCACCCGCCCCCCCAGCTAGGTGTGGTCAGATCCGAGTGTCTTCCTTCACCTGAAACTTGAGTCGAGTTGTCTTCATCGTCTCATCAACTCACCGGCTAGCTAGTGGTGATGTTTTTGTTTATTTTTTTCGTCTTCTTTTTATCTAATCCTCTTTTTTTTTTTCTTTTTCTATTTTCTTTTCTTTCTACTTTTCTATTTTTTCGTTCTTGTTCTTTTTCATGTTCTTTTTCTTGTTCCTCCTCCTCCTCCTCCTCCTCCTCCCAATCCCCCATCCCCTTCCTACTCACACTTTCCTGTTCATAGACGCATTGCTGGTTATTGCACTCACTCTCTGTCTAAACATAGCCACGATCACAACAAAGGGCAAAAGAACACAAAGGAAGATTCAATAAGCCGCCTGGTCTACACGTGGAGTGCCTAAGCTTGTAGAGGAACAGAGGAACTTGACATTAGAGACCTTAGGAATGATAACTGAAAGAGCGGGTTTTTTGAAGACTATTGTGAAGGTGCGGAGTGAATAGTGGATATTGAAAGGCACAAATAGGAGCACTTAGTTGATACTGGAGATACGGAATTATAAAAGAATGGAATTGTAGAGTACAGAATGATAACCAAAGAGCAGGTATTTGAAGTCTGTACTGTGATGGTAGAGAGTGAAATGGACGTAATATTGGAGTGCACTAGTAATGGGGGTAGCAGAGGAGGCGTTAGAAGTTGATGGTGGGGGCAGGGAATAAGTAAAGATGCAGAAGGATTATAAAACTGTGGAATTTCAGGTTACAGAATGATAACAGTGAAAAAGCTTGTATTTGAAGTATATAGTTTAGTTACAGTAATAGTAGCAGAGAAGACCGTCGAAATTGATGGTGGAGGTAGGAAATAAGTAAAGATGCACAAGAATTATAAAACTGTGGAATTTCAAGTTACAGAATAATAACAGTGAAAAAGCAGGTATTTAAAGTAAGTTCAGAGTTAGAGAGACAGTGAAAAAGTAGGTATTTAAAGTAAATTTAGAGTTAAAGAGACATTAAAAATTGACAATAGAGGCAGGAGACAATAAACAATGATACAGAATTATGAAAGCATAGAAGTGCAGAATGAATAGTGGAGAGACGTAACGAGCAAAGAGGGAATTGACCTGTGACGCAATGAACGTAACAGGGGAATGGATAAGGACACTGAGGGAAACAGAGGGAGTGCAGACCGCTTACTGAGGAAGAGGGAAGTGCAGGGCTCTGTAAGGCGGCACAAAGGCCAGGGTGGGGTGACACTAATGATCTAATGAGACTTACGTGACGGGAACCACTCTAGGAACTTCAATGGGCACACTTTTGCTTGAAGGTGTTCAGGGCGAGGCTCCAGGGTGAGAGGGTCTGTCCTCCTGGGTGCTGTGTGAGTGTCGTTGTGGTTTTGTCGTGTTTGA
>NC_087174.1:3762500-3777500 GCF_035594125.1 Scylla paramamosain
GTCAACCTTCGCCTTCGTCACTCTAAGGTCAGTCTAAGTGTCTCAGCTGCGGGAGACTCAGGATATAGTTCTTTGATCCTCCCCACCACCTTCCCACCCACTCCGTTCCTGCCCCTCCCTTCTGCCTTGTGTCCTGACGCCTTCACTGTTTTCTCTCTTACTCTAGTCACAAAGTTGAGAATTCTTACTGTCATTGATTTTTGTGTTTTACCTTCCTTTGTGTCTTCTTGTATCTTTTACTTGTCTGTTGATTAAAAGAGTTGGCCCCTTGCCTTTACACCAATAACAAATCTAAAAATCGTTGTTCTCTATCGATTCTTTGTCTTACTTCTATATCTTCTAGCATCTCTTGTTTTTTTTTTTTTTGTGACAGTTAGAAGAGGATTTATTCAAGTCTTGTTTCAATCGTCTGCTTTGAATGATAGTTGTCTTTCACTCTACACGTGTTGAATGTACGTAGTAAATTTTTCCAAGGTGTTCATATCTCCTGGACTCTGCATCTTGCTGGCTTAGACAGAAAAAAAACAAAGCCGTGTATCAAAACATAAGTCAAATTGAGAGAAACCATCAATTATACACATGGCAATCTATTCTCTTTTCTACTTTTATATTTGAATTATAATTATTTCAGTCAAACGTTCCATCTCTTCATCTAATAAGGCCAAAGGTTACTGAATTTACAAAACACCCCAGTTTGGAGGAAAATACCTGACGACAGAGACTCATGATCTGTATGACAGCAGCGCGGGAAAGAATATAAAACCTGAAAGGAGAAGCAAAAGTCATGACGTATGGAACGGACAAAAGTCTTCCATCCAATCAACGTCGAGAGAATTTGATATGATTTGGCAGTAGCATCAAGAGAGAGAGAGAGAGAGAGAGAGAGAGAGAGGAGAGAGAGAGAGAGAGAGAAACTGACCTCATTTGGCACTAATCTGGACGCGGGTGTCGATGCTGTGAGTGGCAGGGCGCGGCACAACGTAGTTTGGCACCTACCCCTATTCCATCCATCCTCATCCTCCTTCATTCCCTACACGTGGCCTCCTTCAGCACACAGGCCGGACGGGGCGGGGCTGCTGCGTTTCCTCGCCCCCCTAAACTGCTCCCGAGAGACGCAGATATAAGGGAGGATGTGAATGACGCCGCTAGCTCTGTCCTTGAACCTCTCCGTCCGTCAGGGTGCCACCAGGAGTGCGTACCGGTGCCAGCTACCTCCGTCACGATCCCCGGTGCTAAGATGGTGATAATCTGGATAATCTAAGCTTCACCTCACACCTCGATCTCTTGTTCTCATTTCTTCGCCCATCACCCTGCCCCCCCCCCCCCCGCCCCCTCGATGATCTCCAGGCCGCAAAACACGTCAAACATCGCGGCGTTACGTTTATGAAAACTTAAATAACAAGCAGTGAGTCAGTTTCGCCAAAACATCCGCCTTCCGTTGCTACCTTGAAGGGGAAGCAGAGGAGGCGGTGTACGGGAGAATGATGCAACAATTGACCCCCAACCATACCCCTTCAGCCCCTCCCTATATCCTTCTCCCATCATCACTACCTCTCTCCACTGTTTACTACACCTGCGTCACCCCATACACAGTTGCATCATTCACACCCACTCCCCATAAAGCTGCCCCATCATCCCCTCTCCTCTTAGTCAGACTGCACACTGTACGAGTAAGCTGCTCCCGCCCTCTCTCTCTCCCTCTCCCTCTCTCTTGCTCTCCTCACTCAAGTACTCCAAACACCAAACACTGACCTGTACCTGAGTCACTGTGTCCGCGAGTCATTTACATAGATGTATTTAAGTCTTTTTTCCTCCTCCCTCTTTTTCTCATTTATTTTTTTTGTGCACGTGTCTCTGTAAAGCGTGCGTTTGTTATGTTTGTTAGTCTTCAGCAGCTTAGTTTGTGAGAATTTACTAATACTACTGATACTATTAAACACACACACATATATACACACCGGCTGAAGCTCAAAGGGACACCCGTTACCAGCAGACCACGTGCTTTGGTCTTATCAGCTGACGGACAAATATTTGTAAACAATACTTGCGTCACTCTGCATGACGTCACGAGTAATCTGCTCGCCTTGGTCTGTGATTGGCTGACGAGACGCGTAACTCAAGGCTCGCCCCTTTGGTGAGAGAGAGAGAGAGAGAGAGAGAGAGAGAGAGAGAGAGAGAGAGAGAGAGAGAGAGAGAGAGTGGATTATTACTTTTTCATCACCTTTATAATTTTCTTTGTGTTCTCATCTTCTTCAGTGAGAATAAAATAAATAGAGCATAATTAGTGGATAGCAACACTTCAAATCTCAGATCTAGACTTACCTTCTACAAGTGTTGACGTAAATACACTTAAACACCGCACCTCCACCCTCTCATCATCACCAACACACTCACACACACATACAAAAAAAAAAAGTAAATAAATAAATAAATAAATAACCCTTTCTAACTAACCAAAACACTTGCATAAATCTTCAAATCTAGACTTACGTAATTTCTACACCACATCTTCCCCTCTCCTCATCACCACCAACACACACACACACACACACACACACACACACACACGAAGCAAAAAAGGAAAAAAAAACTAACAAACCAACATATTTATAAAACCACTACTGTCATTACCTCATCTCACTTACAATACCAGAACAAAATCTTACCATACCTTACCTGTCCTTACCTGTCCTTACCTGTTCTGGCCACTGTGCATCTTTAACCCATTTATGCTAGCACTCATGACCTCTGCGGGCCTACAACATTTTGCCTACATACATAAAACATTTTCTCCGTATCCTGTTCCATGTATTCCACTGCAGCTGTGTGCGTCGAAAGATTTGCAGTGTCGCCGCGTGTTATCTTTGACGAAAAAGTGACATTTCCATATTTTTTTGCATCGTAGGAGTAGAGAGAGAGAGAGAGAGAGAGAGAGAGAGAGAGAGAGAGAGAGAGAGAGAGAGAGAGAGAGAGAGAGAATTTATCAGGATTCAGAAGCAGGTGGTATCGTTTTCTCTCTCTCTCTCTCTCTCTCTCTCTCTCTCTCTCTCTCTCTCTCTCTCTCTCTCTCTCTCTCTCTCTCTCTCTCTCTCTCTCTCTCTCTCTCTCTCTCTCTCTCTCTCTCTCGTACATACATGGCACCATACAACCTTTCATATTCACGAGCACACACGCACACGCACACGCACACACACACACACACACACACACACACACACACACACACACACACACACACACACACACACACACACACACACACACACACACACTTACCTGCAGCTTTTGTCGTCACCTTCCTCCTTAACTCACTACTCTTGTATTCACGTCCCTTCAGCATTCATTTATTCCAATCCCCCTTTCTCCCTCCCCATGTCCCTTGCCTCCCCAGTACCCGTGACGTAACCGTGACGTCACAACAGCTGGGTCAATAGTTCTATTCGTCCGTGGAGGGAAGGAGGTGGAGGGAAGGTAAGGGAAGTGGAAGAAAGAGAGGAAGAGGGAGGAAGGGGGCCTGGTTAGGTTTTGGAAGGAAAGGCTGATGAGAAAGATTGAGGCTGCCTAACGAGATTGCAAGTAGTTAGAGAGAGAGAGAGAGAGAGAGAGAGAGAGAGAGAGAGAGATGAATAGTTAAAATATGTTAAAAGATGTAAAAGAAATAAAACACAGACAAAAGACAGACAAAGACATTCAAACAGAGACAGATAAACCAATAAACAAAACATACAGACATGCAGACAGACAGACATAGAAGTCAATAACGAAAATATAACAAGATAAGAAAATTTGAAGAAAGGGAAAGAAAAAAAAAACTCACCTTTTAATCCAGAAGCCAAACCCTTCAACTGGAGATGAATACAAAGGAAGATCTAACCATTAACAGAGACTCTCCCATTGCCTTCCCGGATATCCCCCGAGCTCGCCACGCCCCTGGGAATTGAAGGATGCCCCCAGCCCCTCTCCCCAGTGACGACAGTGGCTGGAGAGGGAGATAAAAATGCCATAAATTTGATCAACAACGCCTGAGTTCCGTGATGATCATTGCCATACGAGAAGAAATGAGATACAGGAATACTTGGCTTGTTTTGTATTTGTAAATGACGTGGAATGCTTTAGAAAGGGGGAAAAAAAAGTGTACATATCGACCGTCTGTGTTTGTTTACCTTTGTGTTTATTTCCCGTCCTTAACTTTAAGTGAGATACAGAAATACCTGCTTTATTTTGTATTCATAATGGACGTTGAATATTTTAGAAAGGAAAAGCGAGAATAATTTTGAATATCTGTATTTGTTCAAGAGTTTTGTGTTTATTTCTAATCTTTAGCTTGAAATGAGATACAGAAATACCTGCTTCGTTTTGTATTCATAATTGACGTTGAGTATTTTAGAAAGGAGAAGAGAGGATAATTTTGAGTCTTTCTGTTCATCCGAGAGTTCCGTGTCACCCCGCAACCTGAAATGAGACACAGAATGATCTAATTAATTTCGTATTCGTAAACGACATAAATACAGCAGTCTGGGTAAAAAAAACCGGGTAATCTAAACTGCTTGTGTCTGCCCAGGAGTTCCGAGGCGATGTATCTCACGTGTCCCAGAAAGGTGTGTACAAAATTATTCACTTCATTCCATATTCTTGAGCGGTGCCGGCAATCTTAAGTAAACGCTCCTCCGTGTTTGTCTGTGGCTCGGCGAGTTTTGCTTCCGGGAAAATAACAGTAATTTTGCAGCCAGTCTCTCCTTTTAGCGTCACATGTGTTTTTATTTGTCTATTTTGTACGTAATTCCTGTTCTCTTTTCTTATCGATACTTAATCTTATTCTCTTAATACGTATGGATATTTTTATCATCCCTTGTTTTTCTGTGCATTTCATTCGTCCTTTCTCGTTTCCGTTTCGTTTCTTTCATCCTTTTACCTTTCTCTTAATACATCCTTTTAATATCTGTTCGCCACTTCTCCTTATCTTTTTAATCCTTTCATTTACTCCTCCTCCTTTCATTTCCTCGCCCACGTCCTCTTTATTCAGTAGATATTTGACCTTACTCTCTTACTCGCTCAGTAACTCAATAAATGCAGTCGTGTATTCTTCTGTTCTGATGTTACTTGTACCCTTTCTCACAGTTTCCAGTTCTGTTCTTTCCCATTCAGAGTGCTATGATATGTTTCTGTGTTCTGAAGTTACTCTTGTTTTTTTTATTCTTTTCTATCATTTTGTCTCCATTCCATCAGTCCAGTCAGCATTATGGTTCCTAGTTGTGTGTTTGTTTGTTTGTTTGTTTGTTTGTTTGTTTTTCCCTTTCATGGTGCTAAAATACGTTCTTGTGTTCTTGTGTCATCATTTTTTCTTCGTTCCTCTTCTTTCATCACCCATATTCAGGTTACGATCTCTAGTTCTCTCTCTCCCGTCCATAATGTTTGTGTTCTGATGTTCTTTTTGCTATTCAAAGTGCTAATGTACGTTCTTGTGTTCTTGTGTTATCATCATTCTTCCCTATTCCTCTTGTTTCATCCCCCATTCACATTACGATCTCCAGTTCTCCTCTTCTCCCCTTCCTTAATGCGTCCTTTCTCATGTCACTTGTTATCCTTCCTCTTCTCCTTCACTCCCCTCCGTTTTCATCGCCAGTATTATGATATCCAGTTTCCTTCTACCTCGTTCATAGTAGGCGGTAAGGAATGACGTAATGCCTTTTAAAAATATCCCTCGGGTCTCCAAAGGTGTAATTATTTTTTCAGATAATTAAGTTTCTTTTTTTTTTTTGAGAAATTACCAAAGTTTGAAGATTCTTTTTTTTTTCCACCATAATCCACGACATAGAGGTAATTAACCACAAAATTACCCGGCCGCTGTTCTTTCTCTCCGATTAAAAAGGAGTGTTGTTAGGCGGCTCTTAATTACCCGAGGCCCAATTGTGGCGAAAAAAAAAATGAAAAAAAAAAAATTAGGCTGAATGGAAATGTGAATATATATTTCGATGTTTATTTTCTTTAAGTGCATATTAATCAATGTTGTATGAGAGAGAGAGAGAGAGAGAGAGAGAGAGAGAGAGAGAGAGAGAGAGAGAGAGAGAGAGAGAGAGAGAGAGAGAGAGAGAGAGAGAGAGAGCAAAAAAGGAGAAACGTGGCAAGAATCTAAGACACTTCCCCGCTTTTTTTTTTCAAGCGAATATGTGTGTGTGTGTGTGTGTGTGTGTGTGTGTGTGTGTGTGTGTGTGTGTGTGTGTGTGTGTGTGTGTGTGTGTGTGTGTGTGTGTGTGTGTCCTTGTCCTTGTCCTTGTCCTTGTTCCTGTTTACACTATTCCTCTTTCATCATTGCTGTTCTCCTTCCCTCCCTCCTTCCTTCATCTCCCCATCCTCGTGGCCTTCATTATTTTTATCTCTCCCCTTCACACCATCATCATCTTCCTCTATCTATTCCCTCTCGCTTTATCCACCCTGACCCTTCTTCCCTCCCCATATATACTCTCTCTCTCTCTCTCTCTCTCTCTCTCTCTCTCTCTCTCTCTCTCTCTCTCTCTCTCTCTCTCTCTCTCTCTCTCTCTCTCTCTCTCTCTCTCTCTCTCTCTCTCTAATTCCCCTATTCATCTTTTTTTCGTCCTCCACGCTTTCTCATTACGTAAGGCACACCTGAAATACACCCACGCTACACCTGTGACCCTTGTCTCTCTAACTAGCACACCTGTCACTAATTAACGTGTCCCTTTAGTCAAGTGTGCCCCTGTCGCCCTTCCCTTTTCGCTCTACTTTATTCATTTTGTCCCTTTCCCTTACTTTTTTCTGCCCTGTTTTCTTGTTTCTGTTTTTTTTTTTTTTTTTTTTTTTTTTTTGGGTCATTTTTTTGTTTTGATTCTAGTTTCTTTATTTTGTTTTTTCCCTTTTTGTTCTCTCCCTTTTTCTCCTCCTCTGTAGCTCTTTTATTTCTTCTCTTTTTTTCTATTTTATCTGTTTTCCTATGCTTCTGCCTGTTTTTTTCCATTTTTATTCTCCTTTTTCCCCTCTTTTTCTCCTTTTCCTTATACTCTTTTCTTAATTTCTCTCTTTTTCCTCTTTCCCCTCTGTTTCTCTTTTCCGTTTCCTTTTTTTCACTTTTTTTTTACTTTCCTCTCATTTTTCATACTTTCCACCTCTTTTCCCCTGATTTCTCCTATTTTCTTCTTTTCCTCATTCTCCCCTTCATCCCTTTTCTTCTTGCTCGTCCTTCATTTTCCACTTTTACGACTCTTTTTCCCCTTTCATTCAGGTAACAATCACTTTCTTCCATTTGTAGTATTTTCCCCTGTTTTCTTTCATTTGCCTCTGTCCCTCATTCTCCTTTTCATCGTTTTTCTCCTTTTCCTTCATTTATTTTCCACTGTTCTCATTTTTTACCCTTTTCATCCACTGCACAATCCCTTTTCCTCCCTTTATCTTTTCTCTTTTATCTCCTTTACACCTTCCCACTCCTTTCCCTTTATCACCCCCACGCCATCTTTCTCCCCTCCCTCGCTTCCTTTCATCACCTACCTGCTCTATTTGGCCCATTTACCACGACCATTCCTTGCCCATCACCCCCACATTTCCTTTTACCTGCGGGGGAGCACCTGGCCGGGCTCCACGCCGCCACACCTTTGTGACGTAGTGCTGACGTGGGCATGACGTGGCTGTGACGTCATTGGGCCACGTCGATATGAGGGGAGCTGTGATATGCAACACCGAAATGATTATCAAATTCTGATGTGGAGTTTGTTCTGTCGGTCCTCGTTTGTTTTGTTAGCTGGGAGTGTTTGTTTTGTTGGTTCTTTATTTTTTTTTTTTGTCTTCGATTTTTTTTCTCTTTTTTTTCGTTTTTTTCTCTTTTTTTCGTTTTCCTGCTTTCGTTTTTCGGTTGTGGATTTGTTTATTGTTTTTTTTTCGTTTTCCTTTTCTTTTTTTCGTTTTGTGTTTCTCTCTCTCTCTCTCTCTCTCTCTCTCTCTCTCTCTCTCTCTCTCTCTCTCTCTCTCTCTCTCTCTCTCTCTCTCTCTCTCTCTCTCTCTCTCTCATTTTTCTTTTAATTTTTATTAATCTTTATTTGCCGCTGCGTTTGTTTGTATTTTCCCTTTGATATATTTGTTTATTCATTTATTTATCTTCATATTCATAATACTCATTACATACTTCCTTTCACTCATTGCTTCACTCATTAGCTCCCTATTTGGTCCATTCTTATTCACGTCATTATCTTCTTCCCCTTACTCATTGCTTCTCTCATCATTACCCTTTTTGGTCCTTTATTCACTTCTTATTCACTTCACGGAGGCCTGCCATGAGTAATGTTAAAAGTTACGAACCCATAACACATTGCGAGCGTGGGTGGAGGTGAGGCAAGATTATAAAGTGCGGAGTTTGCTGGGAAGAAATACAGAATAAATTTAAAAAGTTTTGTGGTGGAAGGGGGGAAGAATACTGAGTGCTTTTAAAGGTATTGCGTTGAGTATATACCACACAAATGTATTTTCTCCGTTTATTTGATTGGTTATTTATTCGTGTGTTTATCTATTCATACATTCTGACGTTGAAACAGGTGCAGGAGGAATACGGAATGAGTAAAAATGTTTCGTAATGCATTCTTGAACACACACACACACACACGCTAGATACGTAAGCAAGAAGCACCTTTAGCCAACACACACTGAATAATGCAGCAAGCCGCTATCTTACAAATCGTTCCCTTCCCTTTCCTTCCTATATACGGCCACCGCCACTCACCCTACCAGGAACGAGCACACCCAGCCACACAAGAGCCTCTGATAATACGTGGAAATCTTGAATCATATCTTTAACATAGATGAGACATAAACCAACTGTCAGGTGCCTTCCCTTCCCTTCCCTTCCTTCCCTCCCTCCGTCACTCCTTCTCTCCCTCCATCCGCCAGGCTCGCTTCCCTGACCCATATTAACTGGAACGTAAACAAGACGAGGTGAAGGAGTGAAGGAGTGAGCCTTGAGGACTGCATGGAAGGATGGGTGGATAGATACACAGAGCTATATATATATAAAGACATACATACATACATACATACATACATACATACATACATACATACATAAAAAGATAGCCAAATGGATGGATGGACAAATAAATAGATAGATAGATAAATTGATTGATAGATAGACAGAGACAGACAGACAGACAAATAGATAGATAGATAGACAGATAGATAAACATATACATTGATGAATAGATTGATAAATAATATACATTGATGAAGATAGATAGATAGATAGATAAACAGATAATATATATTGTAGATAGATAGGTAGATAAATAGACAGACAGACAACTAGAAAGATAGATAGATATAGTTAATGAATTAGTTTAATTAATTAGTTATCTCATTAGATAGCTAATTAGTTAGGTAGATAGATAGATAGACAGACAGACAGACACACATTACCCCCCCCCAAAAAAAAAAATCCACACAAACGCAAAGATAACACATCACAGCACCCCAAACACCTCAAAGCAACACACGTACCAGCATGCCGAACACTCATGGTCCATTAGTGAGAGACACGTAAGCATGAGACAGCGAGCCATAAGAAGCACTCGAGTAACCTGGGACACAAGCGCGCGAATGAGGGATTAAGCAGATGTTAATTCTCAGGTGTGGTAACTCTCTTAATGCTATTCAAGGCAATGGGAAGCTGAGTATTTGGGTCACCTGGGGATCATGTTTTCTCACCTGGCTATCGTGTGCAGGTGAGAGAGGAAGATAGAAATAGAGAGGGTGTAAGGTGCCAATGTATTTCAGTTCTTTCAGGCTCTTATTCTCAAATCTTATATCACTTTACTTCGATTTGACAGTCTCTGGTTGGCATTTCAGGGGTTTTCAAGAGTGTTAGAGTGATTCTAGTGATATTTTAACTAAGATTCTGCCTCACTTGTAGGAAAAACACTCGTGAGAAAGCCTTGTCATCTCTGCGGTTCTTCAAAATAGTTTTAGTGAGAGAAAACAGCGTTGAAGAATACGAGTTTTTGTGTTTTGAACCTCTCCAGTGTAGCTAGTTGGAGATTATTGTCATGAGTTCGTGGGAGGCGAGGTGGAAAGTCAGTAGCAGGGAAGTAAGAGGTGTTTATGAAAAGTTTACCTCATATTTTGTTCCAGGGGCAATCTTGTGTAATTGTTGTGATGTAGTGGAAGGCGAGGTGGAGTAATTAGTGGCAGGAAAGTGAGGGAGGTGTTCGGGTAAAGCTGGTGTCGTTTTCTGGTAT
This sequence comes from Scylla paramamosain, assembly GCF_035594125.1. Classification (NCBI taxonomy): domain Eukaryota; kingdom Metazoa; phylum Arthropoda; class Malacostraca; order Decapoda; family Portunidae; genus Scylla; species Scylla paramamosain. The sequence goes on from NC_087174.1 coordinate 3,772,730, forward strand.
TTTGATCCTGAGGCAATTTTGTGAAGTTAGTTATTGTTATGAACTGGTGCAGGGTGAGGTGAATAAACAATAGTAGGATGTTGAGAGGTGTTTATGTAGACTTACGTAATGTCTGTCTCTTATTTCATCCTGTGCAGTTAATTATTGTTATGAGTTAGTGGGAAGGTAACGTGAATAAATCAGTAGTAAGATGCTAAGAGGTGTTTATGAAGACTTGTGTTTTCCTCAAATATTTCGTTCCACAAGTTAACTCCACAAGCAGTTCTGTGTAGCCAATTACTGTTATGAATTAATGGGAAGGTGAGGTGGACAAATCATTGATAAGGTGACGGATAAACGTGTAAGCCCAGGTGTGTGTTCCTCAAGACGTGTTTCTGAGGCACTCCTGAAACTATAGATTATTATTCTGAATTACCTGAAGCAAGATGGACAAATGACACAGTGGAGTAATGATAACTGTTCTTTTTTCACTCTGTACATGGAAATCTTGAATCACATCTTCAATACAAATGAGACAAACCAACTCACAGGACTCCCATTCCCCGGTTATCATAATATATAAAGAAACGTCCTGTAAGAAGCAAGGTGAACACAATATTGTATGAACAGAATAACCACATACTCCTCCTGGCTATTTTTAAATCCAGATATTTACCTTCCGTCCCATTTTAGGTGCAGATTCTCAGAACCAGAAGAGTTGTGTAATTTTGTTCGTTGTCAAGAAGCTGCTCTGGTGCACTTTGAAGAGAGTTACAAGCGCCTATAGTCTGTAATGTTTGTGTCTTATCTCTATTTTTAACAGGCTAGTTGAGGTTATTTAGGTTTTCGAGAGAACTTTCATGATTCTAGTGGCATTCTAACAAGCATCTGCACCAGTAATGGGAAAACACAGCATGACAGCCAGATAAACCATTTCTCTCTGCCCTTTGAAAATGCGAGTAATTCCTATGGGGCCATTAAATCTTTCACTTCTATTTGCCACATCGCTCCTCAATCACTAAATCATCTCCTAATTTCTTCTACAGCCACTTCCAAACATTGTACTGCCTAGAAATTGCAATAACTATTTTTTTATTCCCTTCTTACTTGCACATGCTTATAAAAAAAAATCTTTACATTTCCTTTTTAGTGTGATTTTTTTTTGCATTCCGCAGTGAAAGGGTTAAGTGTTTAGTGAAATACAGACCTAAAATGAAGCGTAAATGCAGTGATACCAACCCCAGAATACAGAGCCTCGCCGTAAGGAATCTAAGCCTTTTTAACACTGTATCCTTCCCTTCAGTTAAATGTTTTACTGTAACTTTCTTTGTCACCTCTATGATCCCGTTCCATAAGGTTGTAATTAGAGTTTTGCTAGTCACCTGTTTTCTGTAATGACTCTCTCTCTCTCTCTCTCTCTCTCTCTCTCTCTCTCTCTCTCTCTCTCTCTCTCTCTCTCTCTCTCTCTCTCTCTCTCTCTCTCTCTCTCTCTCCTTTTCTTTTCTTTTTCTTCTCTTCTCTGATCTACCTTTCTTCTCACGACATTCCCCCTTTCTCCCTTCCGTCACCTCCCTGCTCTCCCACTTGACTTCTCTCCCAGCTCTCCCTCATGACCCCTTTCCCCTCACCTTCTCACCTGTCTCCCTTCGTCTGCTTTTACTCAGGTAACAGCCCTCAGACAGCCCACTTGAAACGAGGAGAGAGAGAGAGAGAGAGAGAGAGAGAGAGAGAGAGAGAGAGAGAGAGAGAGAGAGAGAGAGAGAGAGAGAGAGAGAGAGAGGGGGGGGTGGGGGATGGGGGAAGTTGCGTAAAAACCAGAATAAATTAATGTGAGTTATGAAATTGAGAGAAAAAAAGGTTCAGTTTTCATAAATAGGTTTGTGTATATGTATGTATGTATGTATGTATGTATGTATGTATGTATGGACACTAACTAGAAGATTTATACGTGTTTTGCTCACACACACACACACACACACACACACACACACACACACACACACACACACACACACACACACACACACACACACACACACACACACACACACACACACACACACACACACACACACACACACACACACACACACACACACACACACACACACACACACACACACACACACACACACACACACACACACACACGTAACAAATTGTACAACTTTGCTCCTCGATGAGTTTCTGTTTCGAGAACACATCTCGTTCCCCTTCTTCCAGGAAAGGCACACACACACACACACACACACACACACACACACACACACACACACACACGGACACACGGACACACACACACACACATTTGTATACACATGTGCGCAGGTGGTTCATACACACGTAAACACATCTAGCGTGGTTGCTTAGCCTTGCGCCCGCTACGTAGGTGGCTGAGGGGGAGGAGGAGGAGGAGGATAAAAGATGTAAGGGAAGGAAGTGAAGGACGAGAAATGTAAGAGCACCAGCAAGACAAACAATGATAATGAACAGTTTGAAAAGACGAGTGATGATGATGACGATGATGATGATGGTGGTGATAGTAGTAGTAGTAGTAGTAGTGGTAGTAGTAGTAGTAGTAATAATAATGACAATGAAATGCACAAATACAACATAGAGACAGACAGACAGACAGACAGACAGACAGACAGACAGAAAGACAGAAAGAGAGAAACAGACAGACAGAGGGAGAGAGAGAGAGAAAGTCAGACACAAACATACAAACCCAGAGAGAGAGAGAGAGAGAGAGAGAGAGAGAGAGAGAGAGAGAGAGAGAGAGAGAGAGAGAGAGAGAGAGAGAGAGAGAGAGAGAGAGAGAAACAAACACACACCCCCAAAACACCCATACATACGGACACTGCGTGGTAACTAAACCCTGAATACGTATAGGAAGAAGAAAAAAAGAAAAAAACGACAAAATGAACACACTTCTTGCCTTTTATTGAAGCTAACCTTGAAATCCCACTAAGAAAAACAAGCCCACACGATGCTCTTCTTTCCTCTTGTTACTTGCATTCAGAGTGAGAGGAAAAGATGAGACGGTGACGAGGGCAAGATTATCGAGCAGGAGGGGGAGGAGGAGGAGTAGAAGGACGGAATAAGTAGTCAAGGAGAGGATGGAAAGTGGAAAGAAATGTAGTGATAATGAATAGGAAAGAGGCCAGGCGTGAAATATGTGTGAAGGAAGTAAGAAAAGGAAGGAGGAGGAAGAGGAGGAGGAGGAGATGTAAGAGTTGAGGGGGTATAATGATAAAGAGGGGAAAAAGAGTAAGAGGAAAACTAGATTGAAGGAAGGAGGAAGGAGACGATGAGAGAGAGAGAGAGAGAGAGAGAGAGAGAGAGAGAGAGAGAGATGCAATTTTCTTCTGTTATTGTTTTGTAAAGCACCGGAGACCCTTGCGCCATCACCACTACACTCCCCCTCTTCCTTCCACTTCACCCCACCCCCTCCCCTGCCACCCACTTGTATCCACCCACCGCCATACACACACACACACACACACACACACAGTCTTACCGTTTTTCATTATTATTACTCTTGTCACTAATCCACCGCCCCCACTACCACCACCACCACCACCACCGTCACCATCAGGAAGGTCACATGATCTGCCGCGTGCTCTTCCTTGAATGCTCAGGAAAACAACACTGGAGGGAAGGAGGGAAAGAAAATGGGAACAGAGACTTTGAAAGAGAAGTGAGAAATAATGAGACGCCTCGTTGACACAATTTTTTTCCTTTTTTTTTTTTTTAACAATGGGAGGAAAAGGAAGAGAAGAAGGAGGAGGTAAAGGAGGAAAAGGAGGAAGAAGAGGAGGATATAAGGGAATGATGAAGTAAGGAAGATGTGAGAATAGATGTGTGGGAGGTAGGTTGAGAGGGGACGTGAGTGAGTGAGTGAGTGAGTGAGTGAGTGACTTGACTGACTGAGGGGAGGCTGCCACGTCCTTGCCCTCACTTGAGAACACGGCTCATAGTGACGTAGAGAGAGAGAGAGAGAGCAATAATTTAGAAACAAGAGATAAAGAATAAAGGCATGAAGAGTAATAAAGTGGAGAGATGAAGTAAGGAGGAATAAGTGTAGATAGAGCGAAAATATAAACAGAGAGAGAGAGAGAGAGAGAGAGAGAGAGAGAGAGAGAGAGAGAGAGAGAGAGAGAGAGAGAGAGAGAACATCCTGATCCACGAGAACCACAACAAAACACACCACAGTTTCTCTTATATTTTTTCCGGAGGGTATTTTTCTCCCCACCTTTTTCTCCCCTTACTCTGTTTACTTCGTCCCGTGTCTCTACTCCTCCTCCTCCTCCTCCTCCTCCTCCTCCTCCTCCTCCTCCTCCTCCTCCTCCTCGACACGTGACTTCCTCCAGCGCTGAATCAAGTGTGGTGTTTGTTTCGCGTCTCGGAAGTGGACCTCCACCTGTTGACCTGTTAATCCTGTGACCTCCCTCGTGTCACACCTGTGCTTGGGTTCTTCATCTGTAAGGTGCCTTGTGACCTCCATGTTGCTTGTAGTGATCTTGAGTTTATCAGTTAATTATCTTTCTTTTGTTATCTTATTCTTTTTTTTTTGTATGTGTTTTGATTTTTTTTTCCTTTTCTTCTACTTTTTTCTTCTTGTGTTTCTTCTTTTCTCTTCTTCTGCTTCTTCTGTTTGTACTTTTGCGTCTTCTTTTTCTCACTTACTTCTTCTTCTTCTTCTTCATCTTCTGTGTTGATATTGCTTATTTTTATTATTATTATTATTATTATTATTATTATTATTATTATTATTATTATTATTATTATTATT
>NC_087174.1:3782500-3790000 GCF_035594125.1 Scylla paramamosain
ATCACTAAGAGAGACAAACAGACAGACAGACAGACAAAACTCATTCACTGCCACTCCATCGGAAGAAAAACGCATTTCTACTCACATACGAACAAAACTTCTACATTACGAAAAGGAGAAACACTCTTGATAACCCGGCCAGTCCTCTCGGTGGCGTTTGAAAATATTCGTGGTGGGAGAACAAAGCGTTAAGGATACTGGCTTGGATACAGACTTGGCTTGGTGATACGGTGTTGTTAGGCGATGTTGAGGGCCACTGCTCCCTGTCAGCGGCCCTTCAGGTGTTAATTGGTGGTGTTGACTCGAAATGACGTGAGTTCTTATCGGCTGGAGAGGGGAAAGAGCTGCGGGTACTGATTAAGGCTCTGAGATAATGGTAATGTTGATAATGGTTGATGGTGGTGGTGGTGGTGGTGGTGGTGGTGGCGATGCTGTTGCTGTGTGCTGCTTCTGGGGCTTTTCGTGATGTTGCTGTTGTTGTTGTTGTTGTTGGTGGTGGTGGTGGTGGTGGTGGTGGTGGTGGTGGTTGTGTTGTTATCGTTGTTATTATTATCATCATTAGTAGTAGTAGTAGTAGTAGTAGTAGTAGTAGTAGTATCATTATTTTTATTATTATTGTTATTATTATCGTTATTATTCGTATTACATTCATATTATCAATTTTCTTTCCTAATCCCTGTTTGTACAATCACTGCCATTACTCTTGACTTCTCTCATTTATTTATTTTTTTTTTTATTGGAAACCATATTTCTCAACATTACCCTCCACCACCACCACCACCACCACCACCACCACAGCCACAGTCACTCAGAATGCAAAAAAATAAATAAATAAATAAATAAATAAATAATCAATTAACTTTTTCACCTTTTCATCTTTTCCTTCTTCCTTCTCACCGCCGCTTTTTTTACTCCCCCGTTCCTTCTCTCCCTCTCCCACCTGCTGCTTCTGCCCCCCACCCCCTCTACCTGCTTGCTTTTGTCGTAACTTCTTTATCATTATTAAGGAGATGTCTGTTGTTCCCTGTTTGATGACGTCAGCAGGGAGGCAAGACAGGTGTGAGAGAGGCAGATGGCGTCCTAATGGCCACAGGTGACGCCGGAAGAGTTTGCTTTATTCTCTCTCTCTCTCTCTCTCTCTCTCTCTCTCTCTCTCTCTCTCTCTCTCTCTCTCTCTCTCTCTCTCTCTCTCTCTCTCTCGCTATTTTGCTCTCGTTCTCTCGTTCTCTTTTTCTCTCTCTTTCTCTCAAGGTAGTTAAGGAAAATAGTAAATGATGGGATAAAGGACAAAAAACGCGAAGGAGTAAAAAGAAAAGAAAAATAGGAAGAGGAAGAAAAGGAAAAAAGATAAGCAAAATACGAATGAGGAGGAGGAAAGGAAAAGAGAAAGTATCGAAAATGAGAACAAAAGTGAAAATGCGTGACTAGTAGAGAGAGAGAGAGAGAGAGAGAGAGAGAGAGAGAGAGAGAGAGAGATTAATAGACGAATAAATTATAACATGTTTTCTAAAGTGGTAAAGGAAAAAAAGATAGGAAAGGGGAACACTGGACTTTTTTCCCTCTTCTTTGTCTCTGCCCATTTTCTTTTCCTTTTTGTGGGTCAGAAAGGAAAGGGGGGACTGAAGAGGAGGGGAGGGCTGGTTATTATTATCATTCCAGGAAGGAACTTTTGTAATGAATAGTGTTTATTTTTTCTTTCATTCTTTTTTCTTTTCTTAGTATCTCCTGGTTTTTTTGTCTGTCATGTATGGTTTAATGATTCATTTCCCTTCTGTGTACCTGTTTATTTATCTTCCAACTTTCTGTGTATCTTTCCACCTTTTTATATGTCTGTCTATCCATCTATCTAAATCTTTACTTATCTATTCATTTACTTACCTATCTATCTATCTATTTATATATCTTTTTCCTTTTTTTCTCACTTTTTGATCAACTCGTATATTTTTTATTTGCTTATTAGTCCAAGGGTGTGTGTGTGTGTGTGTGTGTGTGTGTGTGTGTGTGTGTGTGTGCGCGCGTCACATGTTTGGTGTAAGACTAGTGGTGGTTGTTGCAATCACACCGAAGTGACGAGGCCTCTCCTCACTTCACTGGTACTGACAAAAAGTGGTCATTTAAAGAGGGGGGCACGGGGGAAAATTTGTGTAGTGGATGGAGGAGACTACCTGTGAAGAGGAGGAGGAGGAGGAGTACGAGGAGGAGAAGGAAGAGGAGGTGGAGAAGGAGGAGGATCACAAAGAAAGACAAACAGCAACAGATCTCGAGGTCCTAGTTAGCTTGTTTGTATAACTATCGTACAATAACTACTAGTGGAAGAGACAGGATAGCAAAGTAGAAGAAAAGATAAGAAAGAGGAGGAGGATAAGGAAAAAGAGGAGGACAATTACACAGGACTTCATAGGTTAAAGAAATAGTAACATATTTTCTGATCCTTGAATCACGTGAAAATTTATTCTAATCGGCAAAAAAAAAAAAAAAAATATTACAGACAAACAGAAGAAAAATAACCACACTAGATTTCACCTTCATTATTTCAAACGTTAAAGAAACAACAACAAAATTTCTGATCCTCGAGCGATATGGAAACTTATTCTGGTTGATAAAACTAAGTAAAAAAGTAAAGACTAACAGGAGAAAGGGAAGAATAACCACGCTACCTTCCACCTTCCCTTCACAGGTTAAAGAAACAGCACATTTTTTTAATAATTGAGTGACATATGAATACTTATTCTAGAGAGAGAGAGAGAGAGAGAGAGAGAGAGAGAGAGAGAGAGAGAGAGAGAGAGAGAGAGTGTGTGAGTGTGAGTGTGTGTGTGTGTGTGTGTGTGTGTGTGTGTGTGTGCGCGCATAAACGCTAAAAAAGAGAATCATAACAACAAACAGCCTACCACAGCCCCCAAGGTCACAGCTTCCGAGTAAGAATCAGAGGGCGAACATGAAATCAGTCCTTAGTTCAGGCAGAAGCCGAAAATGTAATAGGAAATTTTACCTAGGGAAGATCCGGCACATGGCTAGTTGGGCTCGCTCCCCCACGGGCTGGACTGACGGGGGCCGCGGGAGGAACACAGCGAGTGGCGCACTTAAAACTTGCGACACAAAGGAACACCGTCACAAGTTTTGCCGCAACACTACAGGGAAACCTACGTCAGAGAATGGTTTGATTCCCTTGTTGCTCGCGCCCTAATGTGTCCGTGTATGTCGCCTTCAGCATGTTAGACTTTTTTTTTTTTTTTTTTTTTTTCTCTCCTGGCGTCCTTCCCCGTGAATTCTTGAGCCATAAGCGTTTACGTGTTTTTTTTTTTTTTGCTCTCTCTCTCTCTCTCTCTCTCTCTCTCTCTCTCTCTCTCTCTCTCTCTCTCTCTCTCTCTCTCTCTCTCTCTCTCTCTCTCTCTCTCTCTCTCTCTCTCTCGCGCCTTTATCTTTCATCCTGAACGTGACTTGCATGTGCGCGCGCGCGTGTGTATATGTGTGTCTGAGTGTGTGTGTGTGTGTGTGTGTGTGTGTGTGTGTGTGTGTGTGTGTGTGTGTGTGTGTGTGTGTGTGTGAGGGAATATTTTACAGAACCAAATAATTGAACTGTGGAAAACATCTTGGGTTTCTGTTCTTTTCTTCTTTTTTTTCTTTTTTTATGAGAGGTTGAAGAGCAGATGTGTCGCGGTCTATAAAACCAGTTTGTTAGAAAAAAGGAAGATGATGATGATGATGATGATGATGATAACTCGATTATATAGTAGTAGTAGTCGTAGTAGTAGTAGTAGTAGTAGCAGCAGCATTAACAGTACCAGTAGTAGACAGATAGACAGACAGACAGATAGATAGACAGAAAGGGAGCTAGACAGACAGACAGACAGATAGATAAAATAGACATATATAGACAGATAAATAAGATAAATAGAAAAATAAACATACATGCAGACAGACAGACAGCTAGACAGATGTATATATAAATAAAAAAAATCAATCAATCAAAAACGTGATTAACAAGAAAATAAAGACACGACTCACTGCCCACTGGACAACAAATGGCCAGGTGAGACAGGCAAGCGAGGCAGGTAAGAAAGGCAGGTAGCGGCGTTTCTACCTTTCCTGCCTCGCGTCGCTGCTCAGGAAACACAAGGGGACCCACAAAACGAGGGACCCCGCGCTCCGGCGATGCCAACTCACAGAACCAATAGGAAAAGTAGAAAAGTCTGTTTCCCGTCCTATTTTTACGTATACAGCACCACCTCTCGCGTCATTTATCACTGTGAGGGTGTGAGATATTAGAATTCATTAGAAGCCCTGATGAGTAAGGGACAGAGGATGACAAACAGAGGAACCATTTCTAACGTAAACGCCTCCCTTTGTTTACGAGGAATACAAATGGTGGTGGAATATGTACGAGCTTTGTCCCTTACCATCATCACAATCACCATCACCGACACCACAGAGACAGTCCTTCGAAAGCGACGTGAGGAGCTTACAAACGAGACTTCTCCATAAATGTGGACGGGAAGGAGGAACCAGGACGGGAAGAAGTAATGAGAGAGGTTAGAGGCGGGATGGAGGCGGAATGAGGATGAGGGAGCGGAGAGGCGGTGGTAGGATGCGAGGGGTTGAAGGGATGCTCACGTGAGGGCGGCAAGCAGAAAGCAGTGGTGAAGAGTGAAGGGCCTCTGGGGTATGCTGACGGAGGCGCTGACGTAGGTAGGAGCAGCCAGACGCGACGGGGTGCGGTGAACCAGTGAGGAGCAGCAGGGGGAGGAGGAGGAAGGGGGGAAGGAGGAGGAGGAAGGGGAGAAGAAGGAGGAGGAGGAAGGGCGGGGACTAGAGAGCGCTGAGACCAAATAGGAGTTTACTGAATCCTATGTCATGATTTACAACTTCTGACGTCTGTTCTCCCTTGCTTTACCGTATCCTGCTCCTCCTCCTCTTTCTCCTTCTCCTTCTCCTTCTCCTCCTCCTGCTCTGGTTTCCTCATACTTGTTGCCATAAAGTTTTCACCTTCGTCTCTTCTTTCCTTTTTTTTTTTTTTTGCTGTTAGTTTTTTTCTTCCTTTTTTTTCTTTTCTTTACATAGGAAGCACAAGTAACCAGGAGCTAGTTGGCCAATGCTGTTGTTGTTGTTGTTGTTGTTGTTGTTGTTGCTGTTGCTGCTGTTGCTGTTCCTGCTGCTGTTGCTGCTGCTGCTGTTCCTGTTGCTGTTGTTATTCTTCTTCTTCTTCTTCTTCTTCTTCTTCTTCTTCTTCTTCTTCTTCTTCTTCTTCTTCTTCTTCTTCTTCTTCTTCTTCTTCTTCTTCTCCTTCTCCTTCTCCTTCTCCTTCTCCTTCTCCTTCTCCTTCTCTTTCTCTTTCTCTTTCTCTTTCTCCTTCTTCTTCTTCCTCCTCGTCGTCTTGTCCTTCTAATCCTTCTCCTCCTTCTCCTTTCCTCATTCTATCCCCTTCTCGGTACATCCACCTTTCCTTTCTTCTCTCGTCAACACACTGGGAAGGTTTCATTCCTGGAGTACACACGTAGACAGAGAGCACTGACTCGGATCGTGAAGAAAGAAACAAAAGTGGAACGTCTTGTGGTCTGGCGAAGAGGTCAGCACGAAGCATTAACCTTGTGAAGCGTATTGCAGGGCTGTCTTTCTTTCCTTCTTTATTCAGTCTCTTAGCTTCGCAGTGAGGCTCGTGCTAAGAAACTCTTTCCTCTCCCACCAAGAGTATTTTTCAAGGCCACAGAGATGATTTGCCAGGTTCTCAAGACAGTTTCTCCTTTTGGTACCGTGGAAATCTTCGTTATCTGTCACAAAAACGGTAAGAACATCCTTAAAAAACACGCGCAACTTCAACTACAGGCTTTTGAAAATAGAGGTGTGGCGCAGAAGTGTTTCAGAGTACGGGCTGGGTAATAGCAATAGTAAACAAGTTAGGTGTTAGTGGTGGTAATAGTAATAGTTAAGTCAATTATATGTGAAGATTTGAAACCGAACATAAGTAGGAAAGGAGAAGTACAATATAGCAACAACCATATAGAGGAACAAGAAGACGAAGAAGAAGAGTAGGACATTATTAGGACATACCTGTTTGAAACTAAATACATTAAGGAAGCAAAGAGAACAATACATAAATGTGAACTTTAAGGAAAATAATAGAGAAGGAAAAGTTAGAAGAGAACACGTCGAGCAGAGACGTTTCAAAGACAACACTCCGGAACAGCTCAGCACGTGATGTCTGACAAAGGAAATGAGCCAGGCGGAAAAGGGCCCAGAGAAGGAAGGGGAGAAGTAGGGGAGGAGGGAAGATGGCTGTAGGAAACTCAAACATATTATTTTCTTCATTCAATGGAATTTATTGAAGAGGCGTTGGGTTACCTGGTAGAAAGATACACACCTTGACTATTTCCGGTTTTCCTCCTTTCCGTGACTAATGTTGGTTCGAAGTAGTTTTAAGACGCTTGTATAAATAGCCTTGCCAACTTTTCTTTTTTTTTTTTTAAATTTGCTATGATATAATGATCTTTTATAAGTTACTTTTTTGAGAAGAGAATAGTGAACGATCTCTCTCTCTCTCTCTCTCTCTCTCTCTCTCTCTCTCTCTCTCTCTCTCTCTCTCTCTCTCTCTCTCTCTCTCTCTCTCTCTCTCTCTCTCTCTCTCTCTCTCTCTCTCTCTCTCTCTCTCTCTCTCTCTCTCTCTCTCTCTCTCTCTCTCTCTCTCTCTCTCTCTCTCTCTCTCTCTCTCTCTCTCTCTCCATCGCTGACTTAGCCAAATTCCTTGACACACACACACACACACACACACACACACACACACACACACACACACACACACACACACACACACACACACACACACACACACCACCTTGTCCTGATCGCCCTGTGTCGCAGTAGGAAGTACTCACCACCACCACCACCACCACCACCGCCACCACCACATTCTACAACACAAAAAGGCGAGATACAAATCCTGGCGAGCTGCATCTGCGTCTTGGTCCATGAGCGCAACCTCCTCATCAAAATATTTACCGGAGCGGGGATAATGTTTTGTAATAATGGGAAACACCGGCTAGCATATTAAGATTTAACTTGCTGCGCGTCACACTCCTCTCCCAGTCCTCTCCCACTCCTCTCCCACTCCTCTCCTCTCCTCTCCTCTCCTCTCCCGGCCCCCTTTAAGAAAACGACGCAGCAGCTAAGCCTGTTTACGTGCCTGTCAGTACAAGTGTGTTTATTTTGCTGACTCGTAAATATTAACCCTTTCACTGCGACACGAAACAAATAACAGCAGCTGAAGTAATATATGAAATCTTTATAAGCATCTACAAAAAAAAAAAAAAAAAGGGATTAAAAAGAATAGATTTTGTAATTTCTACGTAGTCTAAAGATTAAAAGTAGCTGCGGAACAAGTAAAGATGTCTCAGAGTGATTAGTGATTAAGGAAAGATGTACCAAAGGGTTTAAACACAGCATCAGGAGTTATAGTAATTTCTTCAGCTACTCCTGTCTCCCCCCTCGTTACGTTACGCTTTCTATACT
>NC_087174.1:3795000-3817500 GCF_035594125.1 Scylla paramamosain
TTCATTTTCCTCCTCCTCTCTCCACTTATCTATCTGTCATCTCCTTTTCTCCCTTCCACCTTTTTGATTTTTCCTCGTTTCCTCTTTCCTCTCTTTTCTTAATACTTGATCTCTTCCTTCCCAATCATTTCGCTAAAAAATAAGTTCAAATTAAATAGGATAAACTATATTGATAAAAAAAAAAAACATTCCTGTAATCTAATGAAAGATAAATTCCTGGTCACGTGGATGTTAGCAGATTATAAGGGAGAAAAAATTAAAGGAGTCTAAAGGGAGATCCAATCGTCTATACTGCAAGGGAATGAGATCAGATTCTTTAAAAATTACTTTAATCGCCCACGTTTATGCAGACGAAGAGAGATTAATTGGCATGTGATCTCTTTTCTGTTACGTTTGAAAGCTGGGTAGTGGAAATATTGTGGTGAGTTTTTTTTTTTTTGTTGTTCGTGTAAGGGAAGGTGGTAGTGGTGGTGGTAGTGATGTTTTTATTTTGTTGTTGTTGTTTGTTTGTTTGTTTGTTTGTTTGTTTGTTTGTTTGTTCTCGCTCGTATTTTTTTCTCTTCCTCCTCCTCTTCCTTTCGTGTATAGGAAAAAATATAATAATAACAAAAACGAAAACTACAATTACAATCCGGAAACATAATTTTGTAGCACACTTGTACGATTAAATGACACAATATGAGAGGATTTACACAGTCGTGGCTCTGAAGCTAGACATAACACACACACACACACACACACACACACACACACACACACACACACACACACACACACACACACACACACACACACACACACACACACACACACACACACACACGCGGACGAAAGGATGTACGTGTGAATGCATCAAAGTTTCCTGTCCTGAGAAATACACACACACACACAAAAAAAAAAAAATGCACAGAGAGAAAGAAAGAAAAAAAATACTATGCTGAAATTCCTTTGCATGAGAAGAGAGCAGCAAAATTTTCAGCCGAACTTTTCATTGCCGGGAATTTTCTAAGCGGGATCAAAGTTTCACTCCATTTAGGATTACCACAATCCTTTTTACAGCCACATGAATAAGATTAAATGGAATAAACTTTTAACTTCCTGGAACTGTCACGTGTCTCTCTCTCTCTCTCTCTCTCTCTCTCTCTCTCTCTCTCTCTCTCTCTCTCTCTCTCTCTCTCTCTCTCTCTCTCTCTCTCTCTCTGCAGCGAAGGAGGGAGGGAGGATGGGGGGAAGAAGGTTTTTGGAGGGAAGGAGGGAGAGAGAGGGGGAGAGAATGCATTGACGTCATTTTCTGGAAGGGAGAAGGAAAGGGGGTAAGGTTGAGTGTGTGTGTGTGTGTGTGTGTGTGTGTGTGTGTGTGTGTGTGTGTGTGTGTGTGTGTGTGTGTGTGTGTGTGTGTGTTAGAGAGAGAAAGAGAGAGAGAGACGTATCTTTACTCTCTCCTCCTCCACACACAAGGGACTCATTTCCTTTCTCTCTCTCTCTCTCTCTCTCTCTCTCTCTCTCTCTCTCTCTCTCTCTCTCTCTCTCTCTCTCTCTCTCTCTCTCTCTCTCTCTCTCTCTCTCTCTCTCTCTCTATTTTTATCGTGACGGCCAAGCGAACAACCCTCACCAACACCCCCACCCCCCCCCGCGTCACACCCTCCGTCACGTCACCATTACATTAGCATCTCGTGACGTCATCCTCGCCTTCCTATGGACACGACCGGCCATTGTTGTGTCTTCGCAGCTTTTATTTATAGTCAAGTGCATTATTCATTATTTTGAGTGCCTTCTCTTTTTTTCCCCCCTTTTTTTTTAGGGAGGGACCGTGACTGCTAGTGTGTGTGTGTGTGTGTGTGTGTGTGTGTGTGTGTGTGTGTGTGTGTGTGTGTAAGTTTGCATTTTTTTCTTGCTTTGCTACTTTGTTTTTGTAGCTTTTTTGTTTTCGTTTCCTTCCACGTTCCCTTTTTTTCTCTTTATTTTTTTATTACAGGGCGGGGAAGGACAGCTCTGTGCCTTTGTAGAAAAGTAAAAAGAAAAAAAAACTATGTGGACACACACACACACACACACACACACACACACACACACACACACACACACACACACACGAGAGATAAGACAACCCACCCAAAAGAATATTGAGAAAATAGTTACTTCTTTTTCTCTTCCCATCTTTTCTTCCCCTCGTTCCTCTTTTCCTCCCAAAAATCACCAGGACGGCGGGGGAGAGCGGGTAAGTTCTCCCCTCGAGGCTCCAGGATTTAGGGGGTCACGCGGCGAGGTCAACGATGCCCCTGTGACCTCCGGCAGGGTGAGGAAGGTCAGCGGTGTGCCTTGTTTTTTTGTTGTTATTGGTGATGGTGGTGGTGGTGGTGGTGGTGGTGGTGGCGGCGGTGGCTTTGTTGTTGTTGGTGTTGGTGTTATTATTGTTGTTGTTGTTGATGTTGTTATTATTATTATTATTATTATTATTATTATTATTATTATTGTGGTTGTTGTTGTTGTTGCCGTTGTTGTTGTCGTTGTTGCTGTCATTATTATTTTAGTAGTAGTAGTAGTAGTAGCAGTAGTAGTAGTAGTATCATTACTACTACTACTACTACTACTAAACACACACACACACACACACACACACACACACACACACACACACACATAAACATAAACACTCCGGAAAACGGCCCTGTCTGCTTTCATTGTTGCTGTCATTGTTCTTGCTGCTGCTGCTGCTGTTGTTGTTATTGTTGTTGTTGTTGTTGTTGCTGCCTCACTGAAGCAATTGTTGTGATATGGCTGCTTGAATGCCTCTTCCTCTCTCCCCTTCCTCTCCTCTCCTCCAGTCCTCACCTCTCTCCTCTCCCTTTCTCCCATCGCTGTTGCTTGCTCAAGAGGAAGATACCAAGAAAGAAGAGTAAAGAAGAATGAGAAAGAGGAGAGAAAGGAAGAATGGGAAAATGGTGCTTTTTGTTGGGATAGGCAGAGGGAGAGGTAGAGGGAGAAAAGGTAGAATCTGGGGAGAAGGGAGAAGGAGGAAGGGGGGATGGGGAGAAGGGAGAGGGAGGGAATGGGGAGAAGGGAGAAGGAGGGAATGGGGAGAAGGGAGAGGGAGGGGATGGGGAGGAGGGAGAGGGAGGGGATGGGGAGAAGGGAGAGGGAGGGGATGGGGAGAAGGGAGAGGGAGGGGGATGGGGAGAAGAGGTAAAGAGTGCACTGTGCTAGTAACGTTTGTGTCTGTGAAGAAAACGAGAAGAGTAGATGACTGAGGATAATCTTGCCGCGTGTGTTGTTGGTCACGTGTTGCCAGAGGAGGAGGAGGAGGAGGAGGGGGAGGAGGAGGAGGAGGAGGAGAACGAATAAAAAGAAAAACTTATGATTACTAGAAAATTTAGGGGAATCAAGAAGGAAAAAGTGTATGAACGAGTAGGAAAGTAAGAGGATTAAGTGGAAAGAAGAAAGAACTGAAAAAAATGGAGATCGAAGAGGAGGACGAAGAGAAGGAGGAGGAGGAAGAGGAGGAAGAGTAATAAAAAAGAAGTTTTGAAATCACAATTTATTTTTACACTTCAACAATCAACCAATTAATTTCAACAACTTCTCCATTTCCTCTCCCCACTACCACCCCCACCACCACCATTACAACACCCCCAACAACTCCCCTCTACACTTCCACTTCCTTTTCCTAGTCCTCATCCTTTTCCCCTCCAACTTCCCCCACCATCACTCAAGCGCAAATCTACCCATACATTTCCCCTTTCTTTCCCCCTTCTCTGCTTCCCTCATTTCCACCCCAACTCCCCCCACCTCCCGTTTTCTTTCTTTATCACAATTTCGCCCTTCGCCTACATTATTTATCTTTTTTTTTCTTGCGTTTTATTCTCGTCTTTCCCTTTGTTCAAGTTTTTTTATTATTTTCGTCACATTTATCTTTGCTCCGTTCGTGTCAGAGAGAGAGAGAGAGAGAGAGAGAGAGAGAGAGAGAGAGAGAGAGAGAGAGAGATTGACATACCTCACACTTCCTCCTTTCCCGACCTTCTCTTCATATCACTTGTCGAAGCGAAGGAAGAAGAGGAGAAGGAGGAGAAGGAAGAAGAAGAAGAAGAATGAGAAGAGGAGATGGAGAAATATGAAGAAAAGGAAAGAGAAGTGTCGAAAGAAAAAGAAAACAAGATAGTGTAGGAGATAGAGGAAGGAAAAACGAGAGAAAAAAGGGAATAGCAAGTTTAAAAGGATAAAGAAAATGCGAAGGATGTTTATTGTCAAGATGAAAGAGAACAAAGTGAGAGAGAGAGAGAGAGAGAGAGAGAGAGAGAGAGAGAGAGAGAGAGAGAGAGAGAGAGAGAGAGAGAATGAAGAGGAGGATATGATGGAAAAGGAATTAAAAAAAAGTACGTTACAATACAATACTAAACAACAACAACAACGCCACCACTGTACTGACGCACCTCTACCACAGTGAAAAGGCTCTAGCTGAAGTGACATGAAATTTCAAGAGTTTTTTACGTTTCTAGCGGCAGATTAACGAGATTTCTTTACAATTAACGGAAGAACCACTCTTGAGAACATGGCCAATCATCTTTGTGGCCTTGGAGAGTCGTCGTGGTGGGAGAGCAAAGTGTTTCGGGCCCCAGGACAGCAACACACAAGCACAACAAAGCTTGATGACCTCCCCAGTACGCAACGACCCACTGTTACGCTGAGGGCAGTGGACAGAACAATAGCGTAGGTTAGCCAGCATTAGTTCGTGACGCCATCCTTATCCTTGGCGCTCCGTTGGGACAGAGAGAGAGAGAGAGAGAGAGAGAGAGAGAGAGAGAGAGAGAGAGAGAGAGAGAGAGAGAGAGACTAACCTCATATCTTGGGTTACCGTATTTCTCAAGTCTAATCACCACCACCACCACCACCACCGCCTCCCGCCCTAAGCAAGGAGGTGCATTGCCCAAGACACGCTTCAGGTCTTCATGGCTAGCGGATCCGGGCAACCTTGGGGGCGTGGCCTTGTGTATACATGTGTGGGGAGTGGGGAGAACGTCACGGCGGCGAGGGAAGGGGAAGGAAGGGTAGGATAAGGTAAGGAGAGAGAGATACAAACACACACACACACACACACACAGGAATCGTCGATAAAAGATGATTATTCCAGATGATTATTCCAGCAAAAAATATCATCTGCAATTCAAGGACTAAGATGATGATGAGGGTGACAATGAAGGGCGCGAGGTTAACACATGTAACACGCCTCGGAGCACTTGCCATCACTTTTGAATCATCTTCCCTCTTACCTGACGTACAAAGGAAGACTAGAATACCTGCACATTCACACCTGGGAGAGGCAAAGGTAAAGGGTGAGGTGAAGGAGGAGGAAGAGGAAGAGGGGGAGGAAGAAAGAGGAGCAGGTGTGAGAGCTCCGCCAGTAAATAGAGGTAAAGGTTTGTCGTTTTCTCGTCTGGATGCTTCCCACCTGAGCAGGTAAAGGACTTAAGAGCACAAGAAAATTAGGAATAGAAAAGGCAATATCTCTCTCTCTCTCTCTCTCTCTCTCTCTCTCTCTCTCTCTCTCTCTCTCTCTCTCTCTCTCTCTCTCTCTCTCTCTCTCTCTCTCTCTCTCTCTCTCTCTCTCTCTCTCTCTCTCTCTCTCTCTCTTTTTATCAAATATTTACAGAAATGCTTAAAATTCCACGTTGAGTATGGAATTATCTAAAAAGCCTATGATAGTATTATTTACAGGAATAACTCTATACATACTTAACATATAGATAATAATGCTAATACAATAATACAATAAAATAATAAAAAATTTAAATTCTCTCTCTCTCTCTCTCTCTCTCTCTCTCTCTCTCTCTCTCTCTCTCTCTCTCTCTCTCTCTCTCTCTCTCTCTCTCTCTCTCTCTCTCTCTCTCTCTCTCTCTCTCTCTCTCTCTCTGATCCAAAAATCACGTGTAACATTCACGTGATTCATCTCCTCCCTCGCCTCCTTACCCTCCCTCACTACCCTCACACCCCCGTTATCTCCTTTGTCATACATCTCTTTTACCTCCCTTTCATTTCAGTGCTTATCCTTTCTTCTATTCTTCGCCCCCTGCTCATGTCTCTTCTTCTGATTGTGTTTATGATCCTTCTTTTCTTTCCTAAGCACCTGTTGTTTTCTTTCCTTTTCATCCTCTTCTTTATCTGCCGCTCTTTCCTCCCTTTCTCTCTCTTTTTCCATTTATACATGTTTGTTCGTCCTTTCTGTTACATCTGTTCATCTGTTCCCTAGTTTTCTCGTAACTATGTATATTTTTTGCTAGTATCATCTTTCTTTACATAAATGGAAGGAGAGTGAAATAAAAAATATAAAAAAATTTGGACGTGAGGTGAGGTTGATTGAGACAGGTATGTTTGGGCTTCGTCCCTCTGCTCCAGGTGTTCTCTTCACACGTGACCTCATATCCTACTTTCTCGCATCCCATCCCCCGTTGAAGCACCACGCGGGTCGAGAGAGAAAAACAGCGTGTCGAGATGCAACTGTGTGTAGGAAAGGGGGAAAAACACTGATTTATGAAAGGTTTTGTTAAGAGTCGTCATTTTCTCTCTCTCTCTCTCTCTCTCTCTCTCTCTCTCTCTCTCTCTCTCTCTCTCTCTCTCTCTCTCTCTCTCTCTCTCTCTCTCTCTCTCTCTCCTCCTCCATTTTTATCCATTTTTCTTAATCCTTTCATCACTTTTAGCAAGTCCTTTTTTTCACTTTTCAACGCTCTGTTAGTTTTATTCACATTTTGTCTCCTACTTTCACTCATTTTTTCATCACCTTCTTACTTTCACTGAGTCCCCCCATAGTCTTACTCTTTTGTTCACTTCTTTTTTTCAACGCCTTCTTTGTCTTTCGTTCATTCTTTCCTACAATTCCGTATCCCTTTCATTTTTTTTCAGTCTCCTTTTATTTATTTTTCTTTATTATTCTGTTATTTTCTGACACTATCTTACACTTTCATCAACTTTTTTTTTCCCCGGGCTCTTGTTCTTTTCTTCACTTTTCAGCAATGTGACTTTTTTTTTTTTTTTTTTTTTTGTTAACTGTTCCAACACTTTCTTTCACTTACGTCTAACACACTCTTACTTTTTTCATTGACTTCTAAGGATCTCAAACTTTCACTTCTCAACAGTCTCTTACTCCCTTCACTTTCTCCTTACCTTACTCCTGCTTTTTACTTTTCTAACAGGCTCATAACTTTTCACTTGTATTTTACCAACACTTCATTACTCTTTCCTTCTTTTCCAACTGTTTTCTTACTCTTATTTTGTTCTTACTCTTAGTCCTTTTTTTTTTTCCAACTTCCTCTCACCCTTTCATTCTTGCAAAAAAATACAAACTAGCAACATTGGAAAAACGTAAAAGTTGATCTGGTTCTTTATTTCTCATCGCGGAGGGAAATAAAAAAACACACAATATAAAACCACTCGTAAGACACTAAAAAAAAAGTGCAAATCATCGTGACTCAGCAAATTTCGCGGCGTGAAGATGATCGAGAAGGTTGTCTTTTTTTTGTTCTCCTTTGTGCTGCACCGCTAGGAACCCTTGATGGTGTGCTCACAATGCGTTCATTTTTATAGTGGATGATGATAATGGTAGTGACTGTGTCTTTGTGGCAATGGTTGTGGTGGTGGTGGTGCTACAAGGAGAGGGTGGTGATGGTGGTGGTGGTCACGCTTCATTATTTAGGACAAACGGTATATAATTCTCTCTCTCTCTCTCTCTCTCTCTCTCTCTCTCTCTCTCTCTCTCTCTCTCTCTCTCTCTCTCTCTCTCTCTCTCTCTCTCCTCTCGTTTGTCATGTCACGTTTTCTAGTTATTTCGTCCTCTAATTGTTGTGAGTCCGCCAGCTGACCTGAATAACAACAAAAACAACAACAACAAGTATAATAATGATAATAATAAGAAAAGAATAAGAACAAATAGAATAGTAATAATAATAATAATAATAATAATAATAATAATAATAATAATAATAATAATAATTTCCATTAGCTAAACTATATGTATACAAGAGGGAAACTTAATAAATGAATAAATAAGGATATCTTGTATTTTAGAGGAGGAGGGAAGAGCACACACACACACACACACACACACACACACACACACACACACACACACACACACACACACACACACACACACACACACACACACACACACACACACACACCTTTCTCTGGAGTCACTCACCATAACTATCACGTCACGCTCTCTCTCTCTCTCTCTCTCTCTCTCTCTCTCTCTCTCTCTCTCTCTCTCTCTCTCTCTCTCTCTCTCTCTCTCTCTCTCTCTCTCTCTCTCTCTCTCTCGGCCTTCCATGTTTCCGTCCTGTTTTGTTTCCATATGATATTTCATGTTTTATTTTCCGTAAGCAACGAAAACAAACAACAGAGCAACAATGTGTGTGTGTGTGTGTGTGTGTGTGTGTGTGTGTGTGTGTGTGTGTGTGTGTGTGTGTCCTTCCAAATGTTCACGGTCTGTCACTAACACATTCATGATTTTTTTTTTTTTTTTTTTTTTTTTTTTGGCGATGAGAATGCAAAAGTTTGTGATACTCGTAACACAGCGCCGGCAGGATGTGGCGTGTCTGTGCTTCCGGAGTTCAGTGACAAAGAAATTCTACCTCAGTGATTGGCAGGAATTATAGCAAATATTAGATAGAATAATCATATGCTTCTTATTTTTTTCTTTTTTTTTTTATATCATGAGTTACTGTGGAAGTTTGTATTTTGTCCCTGGCTGTACTATCCTAACCTTTGTAGTAGTAGTAGTAGTAGTAGTAGGAGAAGGAGGAGGAGAAGGAGACGTTGTAACTAAATTTGTCTCTCTCTCTCTCTCATCCTCCATGTATCTCTTTTCTTTGAAGTGCCATAATGAACAAGCCTTTTCTATCCATTTTTTTTTTTTTCCACCTGGCCGGTCACCTCAATATAGAAAGTATCAGTAGCAACAGCAGCGACAATAATAGTAGTGGTGGTGATGGTGGTGGTGGTGGTGGTGGTGATGGTGGTGATGGTGGTCTTATTACTCACCCTTTCACACATTATCTGCCGACCACGCCCATCCACCCACGCCCTTCAAATCTACACCTTCCCTCTCCCCCACACTCCTCCCCATACCCTTCCTAAACGCCTCACCCTCTTCTCCCCCTGTCCACCGCAAGCACACTCCTTCACCTTCCTTTTCCCCCACTAGTTCCTCCTCCCCCTCCCTCACCTTCGTCAGCTCCTCCGTCACTTCACTGGCCTGATCCTCTCTTGACGTCACACTTCACGCCCTCCTGCATGTTTCCTCTTTTTTCCTCCGTGTGGGAACTAACGTTTATGAGAGAGCAAGTTTTTCGTGCTATTCCCTTCCTCCCTCCCTCCCTCCCTCCCTCCCTCCCTCCCTCCCTCCTTCCCTTTACTTCCTCCTCTTTTTTTTTGTCTCTCTCTCTCTCTTTCTCTCTGCCATCCTTCCTCCATTCATTTTTCTTGTGCCCTGTTTGACCTGATGTGACGTCATTGTATGGCCTTGGTAGGACTGCGTCGCTGTTCCCTACCTCCCTCCTCTCCTCCTCCTTCTCCTCCTTCTCCTTCTCCTCCTCCCTCCCTCCCTTCCCTACCCCTCATGATCCGTTCCCCCTCCAACCAGCTCTCCCACACTGTCTTTCTTCCCTCCTCACTTTTCTCCTCTATTCCAGCTCTCTATCCCGCCCCCGCGTCTCTTTATAAATGGAAACCTTAAAAATGGACGTCTTATTGTGCCAAAAGAGACGCGCGTGTGCCAGGAAGCTTCTAAGGGGGTTGTGTTTGCCAGGGGTCTGAAAGGGAAATCTGGACCGAAGAGGAGGAGGAGGAGGAGGGAAGAGTGAGCAGGAAGACATGGTTACCGAATGACCTATTTGTTTCTTGTTTAACTTATTGACGCGAGAGAGGAAAAGAGGATTGGTATTAGGCCAGAGAAGAGGAGTTGGTGGCGGTGGTGGTGGTGGTGGTGAAGAGGAAGGAAAGAAGGAAGGGAAGGGAAGCTAATACACATATGAAGGGGAGAGGAGGAAGAAGTGGGTCGAAGAATTGAGCAATGGGTGGAATTTGAGGAGGGAAAATTAAAATATCAAATAATGTGAAAAGAAGATTATATATTGAAGAGGTTATTATTTTGCTCCTCCTCCTCCTCCTCTTCCTCCTCCTCCTCCTCCTCCTCCTCCTCCTCCTCCTCCTCCTCCTCCTTCTTCCTTCTATTATAGTTAAGTGACCGTTTCTCTCCTTCCCTTCCTCCTCTCATTGTCTCCTCTCCATCCACTCTTCCACTCCCAATCTCTCCTCTTTTCCCTTTATTCCCTCCCTTTATCTAAATCACCCCATTCATGATACCTTGGCTTGGGTGAGGAGACACTATGACGTCTTACGGATCTCTCTCTCTCTCTCTCTCTCTCTCTCTCTCTCTCTCTCTCTCTCTCTCTCTCTCTCTGGAAAGGATCGTGGAAGGATAGATGAGTTAATGAACTGGTTTACTTCGCTTTTAAAAATCACTAAGTCCGAATTTTCAGCCCATAACTCCCATTTCCTTATATTTTTTTAATGGGGTGTTAGGGAAGAGGGAGAAAAGGAACGGGTAGTTTTATGGTATTCTTACAACTTTACGGTCTGTTTAATGTGTTGCTTCATTAATTTCTCTTAAAAAAAAAACACTTTTCATTCTGCGGATGCGGTTTGTGTTTCCTTTTTTTCTTGCTTACTTTTTTCTCAGTTTAACTCCTTCTTTGCAATTAGTACATTCAAATCCCAGTCTGGTTAATCTGTAGTTTTTTTGTTTTTTTTTAGTTTATACATTCTTTATTCTTGCAAATTTGAGTTATACCGTGTTTTTTTATTTATTTTTTTATTTCTTTATTTTTTTTTTTGTTACTTTTACCTTTCATTTTAACGTTACTAGTATTTTTCATGCAAATCTATAATCCGGCGACATTATGACTTCACTTGTGCCACTTACGAAACTTTTCAATAATCTCACCTCACCCCTTTTAATTTACACAAGGACTGCCACGTGTAGTTTGTTCTCGTTATTATTTGGATGTATCGAGTTCCCATTTTCATCACCAGCAAGGGATCCGGATGGCGTTTCATCTCAGGGTACGCATCGCCACCCTCGCCCCAAAAGCAGTCTGCATGCTAATCTCGCAGTCTGAACCCGCTAGCCTGGCTAAATTTAGCGCAGTCAGCGAACTTTCCACGAAGGGTCATCCGGTCTGCGGTTTGAGGAGAAAGTTACACGCACGCACACACGCACGCATGTATTCACAACAAATACACACACACACACACACACACACACACACACACACACACACACACACACACACACACACACACACACAGAGAGAGAGAGAGAGAGAGAGAGAGAGAGAGAGAGAGAGAGAGAGAGAGAGAGAGAGAGGCAGACAGACAGACAGACAAAAAGACAAAAAGACAGACATCATATCTCTCTCTCTCTCTCTCTCTCTCTCTCTCTCTCTCTCTCTCTCTCTCTCTCTCTCTCTCTCTCTCTCTCTCTCTCTCTCTCTCTCTCTCTCTCTCTCTCTCTCTCTCTCACTTTCGAATCCTGTAAGAAGCGGTTCACAGTTCACTGGTATCACGCCTTTGTCCTGCCGGTGAATAGACCCCTGACGAAGTGCTTATGACGCCTCACGTGCCATTCAGTGCCTCATCTACTCCTCCGGCAGCTGAATCTCGGGGAGGGGATTACATGACTGAAGGAGAGGGAGAGTGAGGGAGAGTTAGTGAGAATTTCAAAGGATTACGTAGATTAAGACAGAGATGATCCTGTTTATTGCCACATCAAAGGCTTCAACTCGTGTATTCAAGCAATGGCCGCAGACTGCAATGGTTGGTTAGTGTCTCTGAGTCTTTCCAGCTTCCTGTGTACTCCGGAGAGCTTGGTTTCTCCCCGCTTGTTCTACTTTTCATTACGAGAGGGGAGTTTCTTGACCCCGAGGTGTAAACTGCTGAGGGTTCGTGTCAGTGTGGAGCTTAGGATACTTATGGGTATTCAGGAAGGCGAGGGCGAAGTAGAATACCAAAATGAGGAAGTTGTAGTAGTAGTAGTAGAAGGAGTAAAAGAAGGTAAAAAAAAATTAAAAGAAAAGGAAAGGGACGAGAATTAAAATTATGATTGATTGAATGACTGACTGACTGACAGAAAAAAAAATAAATAAATAAAACATCCATTGAATTTAAAAGAATAGCGTGACGATCCCTTAAAGAAAACGAGCCTTAAGTCCCTAACACCTGTGCGGGATAACACCCTCTTGACCTCATTTGAACACCTGAAGGATGACAACCCAAACTCAATAACCACTAGTACATGACTGGTATGTTAATTAATGGCCCGCCTGGGTCGTATTAGTGAACAGATCTACGAGTGAAGCCTTCATTAAACTGGATTTGCCTTGGCGCCAGTCGTCTTCCCAGCTGCTCTCCTTGAGGGGTCACCTGCTACCGGCGGTGAATTCCCGTCACATCCCCCTCCCCCTCTTAGTGTTACAGCAAAAAGGTTCAAGCTTGTATTCATTAGCATTGTTTTCAAAGGTCACAGAGATGATTAGCTGAGTTTTCATATTTATTCTCTCGATGTATAATTCTTGTTACACTGTCAGTACAATCATAAAAATATTCTTGTAAATCCCAGTAATTGTCAATAGAACCCGCTAGTTGCTGTCGAGATAAGAAGGCAAAACGTGCAGAAATGACTCTGGTAAGGGGGACAGAAGCTGGTGTTGTCAGGATCAGTAAGCGAAGAACATAGCACGCTCACGTCCACTTTGCCAGCTTACAAGGTACTCATAGTCACAGCACCACATCTGTTGAGCAAAGCAGATGATGAACTGAATACGTAGCCAGACAGATAATAAACCAAATACATAGGCAAAACAGATGATAAATTTAACACATAGCCAAACATAAACCAAATGTAGATAATAAAAACTAAATGAGATGTTTGCATCGTTATTGTTATCATTATAATTGTTACTTATACTACTACTACTACTACTACTACTACTACTACTACTACTACTACTACTGTTATTATTATTATTATTATTATTATCATTATTATTATTGTTGTTGTTGTTGTTTTGTTATTATTGTTATTTTTTCTTATTATCATTACTATTGCCATTCTTACTACTACTGTTATGGTTGTTATTTATGCTGCTACCATTATTATTCCATTATTATTATTACCATCATCATTACCAGTGCTATCATTCTCATCGTTATCCTTACCATTACAGGGCGCGGCGGCAGTTTCGGACGAGGATGAGGGCGGTGTGAGAAAGAAACTGTAAGTGTTCCTTTTTTACCCTCACCTGTATTTTTACCTGTGTGATCTCACCTCCCACTCGCCCACCTGTGATTACCTGCAACGCCCTCTTCGCTTTCATGACGTTTGCTAATTAGCTCCTTCGGTCGTAATTATGTGGGGGGAAGAGGTTGTTCGTGTGTGTGTGTGTTTGTGTGTGTGTTTTGGGATTTGTCTGCTTTGTTACTTGTTTATTTATGTTTTCTTTTTCTTTCTTCGTGTTCATTCTCTCTCTCTCTCTCTCTCTCTCTCTCTCTCTCTCTCTCTCTCTCTCTCTCTCTCTCTCTCTAAACATGGCTTGAAATATGGAATCGCTATTTTTAGTGGATGACGGCGTGACTCAAGCGCATCCACGTCCCCGCTTGTGTCAGAATTAATACCCACATCAAATTATTCACTCCCTAGACGGACCCAGACTCTTGCCTTGCTTACCTCACTCTCACGCTGCCCACCTCTCTCAGGGCCGTATTCTGAAACGCTCCGCTCTCTCTCTCTCTCTCTCTCTCTCTCTCTCTCTCTCTCTCTCTCTCTCTCTCTCTCTCTCTCTCTCTCTCTCTCTCTCTCTCTCACCACGAGTATTTTCAAAGGCCACGGAGATGATTAGCCGGGTTCTTGAGACTGCTTCTCCTTTTGATAGTGTAGAAATCTTGTTAATCTGTTAAAACCGTAAAAATATCCTTAAAAATCCGTGTAGCTTCAACTAATAGAGCCGGTAATTTTTTTTTTTTCCTTCCACTTATTTTTTCACGTAATCTTTTCCTTCCCTTACCTTTTGACGTCACATCGGATCCGCTTCTCTCTCTCTCTCTCCTTCCTGCATACCCTTTGGCACTTGACCGCCGGATATCCGCTTGACCCCCGGACCACAAGTGCAGGTGGTGGTGGTGGTGGTGGTTTTGACTGTGTATGACCTTATATACAAAATTATATATACATCCACACATACATACGCATAATCTTAAATAATCATACGCACAAACATAAAACATAGATAGTTCTTTACTCATATGCTAATAAGATACACTGTTCTCTAAAATTGTGGAACTGTGAATTATACAAATATTTTATTTATTCTGACTTTGAATGTATTTGAATGTGGATGGGCTTTCGCTGCGACACGAAACAATTAACAGCACCAAAAAAATTCATGAAATCTTTATAAGTATCTACAAGAAATAATGGAGTTAAAAAGAATAGATGTTGCAATTTTTACCCACTTTAGAGATTGGAGAACAAGGAATGATGCCTCAAAGTGGTTAGTAATTCAGGAAAGAAGCATCACGTAGCAATCAAAGGGTTAAGTCATTAAGTATCGAATTTCAGCACTAAGATCCTGCGCAGTGAAGAGAAAATATGTGTAATGCAGTTTTGGCTTGTGATGACACGAGATCTGTGCACTCAAACCTTCTGTAATTCTTTTCAGCAGTCAGTATCTTCTCTCACCGCTCCTCTGCATCTGTACACCTTTTCTGAAACTAAAACCTAATCAAAATTTTAGACGAAACTCTCTCTCTCTCTCTCTCTCATATGGACATCAAAATCATTATTGGCCCATAGATCAAACATAGTGCGTGCGTGCGTGCGTGCGTGTGTGTGTGTATGTCATTCATCCATCCATTCATTCAGCCAGTCGGTCAGGTGGTTACAAATCTGCCCTACATATCAACGTGCAATAATCGCTATAAATACATCCACACATCTATAAAAGCACACGAATGAATAGCGTTAGTGATACGGGGGATAAAAGAGGTGTGCTTTTTTCCACGTCCTATTAGACTGGCTTGTGTGTCCTGGAACGAAGGGCGTGAGGAGGCGTGCTGGAGGCTGGACAGAGGCGGAGACTGAAAGAGGCAGTGTAGGTGTTGAGGGCGGAGCAGATGGAGGGTGAAGGGAGAACAACAATGTAGGGTTGGGAGATGAAGGAGGAGGAGGAGGAGGAGGAAGAGGTAACTTTTGTGTGGGAGAGAGAGAGAGAGAGATAAACAGACAATGATAATGGAACAAGACTGTTGAAGATCAGAAAACACTTTACTGCAAATCAAATTATACTTGATGTGTGTGAACGCTGGTGAAAGTAAGTGAGAAAAAGAGAGTGTGTTGGTGAGAATGAATAACGACGAATCCAAGTGGCGAGAGCAAGTAATAAGTATAGATGACTGTTGAAAAATTTGGTTACGTTACTCTGCATTAAATAAACGGGTTAGATTACACTTCTTACCAGTGAAAGATAATTTGATTACATTACATTTTTTTCTTCTCTCTCTCTCTCTCTCTGGTGCTGAGTACGTGGTTTACATTACACTACTTAATGGCGGGAAATAAGTGGTTTGCATGGTATTACTTACCGGGTAACTGCATGCCTCTCTTGCCTTTGTTCACATAAATTGTTCAAGTACATTGGCATTAATTAAGTAAGTTAGATTACATTATCTACCTACTGGCGAAAAGTTAATTGGTTAAATTGCGTGGCTCTCTCCACTCTCCTTCCCTCTCTCTGCACAAGACTTTCTCCTTTCAGTCCTGTACTGTGCACTTCACTAATGCAAGAGTTAACCAGTACCTTCGCTCTTTCATCCCTTTTATCTGCCAACTCTGGTTTCAGAAGAGAAGTATCGAGACACCAAGAAACCAAACTAACTATTTCTCTTAGTTCTCCTATCTCTTTTGGGGGAATGGAATAGTGTTCCTTTCTCTCTCTCTCTCTCTCTCTCTCTCTCTCTCTCTCTCTCTCTCTCTCTCTCTCTCTCTCTCTCTCTCTCTCTCTCTCTCTCTCTCTCTCTCTCTCTCTCTCTCTCTCTCTCTTTCTTTTTTCTAAGCTTTTTCCACCTCATCTTACCCTTGCCCTACCTCCGCGACAGGTGGCATCAGGCGTTCGCATCCCGAGGCACGCAAACCATTAGCACTCCAAGGTTAGCGAGAAAAGAATATAGGACAAAGGACGCCTCGCATTACGATCACAAGAGAGGCGTCGAGGCGCACCTGCCCAATAACATGATTGTATAAGCAGCTCCGCGCCTCACCTTCACCCCTTCTCTGCGTCTTCCAAAGCACCACGTGAGGAGGAAACTCGTGGGCGGGACGGGAGAAGAGAATAGGAAGGGAAAAAAGTTAAAAGACTGGAAAGAAGGAGAGAGAAAAAAGGGAGGCAAAGGAGAAAAGGGAAGCAGGAGAAAACTTAGTGTTATTTGAAAGGGAGTTTGACTAGATTTTGACGCGGGGAAGGAAAGGTGTGATATGCTGGTGTGGATTGATTGAATTACTGGGGAAAATATATAGTTTTTATTGGTGAATAGTTATTTATCTTGGTTCATTACTGTGTGCCATGTACGAGGAGGAGGAGGAGGAAGTACGATATAGGCAGAAAACTTCATCATCTACGCTTCCTTTTCTTATTCACTTCATGTATAAGTTCTCTCTCTCTCTCTCTCTCTCTCTCTCTCTCTCTCTCTCTCTCTCTCTCTCTCTCTCTCTCTCTCTCTCTCTCTCTCTCTCTCTCTCTCTCTCTCTCTCTCTCTCCCCAATTAGCCAAATTCTGAAGTCATGCACCACTCAGATGACGAAATTAAATAAGAATGAAGGAACAACAACGAAGGTCAGAAGAAATGAAGAAATGGGACACGCTGGAATCTTATTAAGTGGCTTTGTTATGGGACGGAAATACTCGAGATTCAGACAAAGGTAGGGTCATTTTTTTCTTTTCTTTTCTTTTCTTTTCGTTTCGTTTTCGTTGATCCATATTTTTCCTCTTGAACGGGCAAATGCTTGTGTGTTATGAAAGATGAAAGGTTTTTTTTTTTAATTATTATTCGCAGTTTGATAATACGAGTTGTGATCAGAGAGAGAGAGAGAGAGAGAGAGAGAGAGAGAGAGAGAGAGAGAGAGAGAGAGAGAGAGAGACTATGCGGAAAATAAGTAACAAAGGAGAGCATATATGATGATGCTACTTCCTCCTCCTCCTCCTCCTCCTCCTCCTCCCCGAGCATGACACAGTAACGAGCCCTAATGAGTTCCAACAACATAAGAGTCTTTTTGTCCTCTGCTCACCAACACAAGTATTCCTCAGCCAGTAAATTGGTGACTCGTGATTTCGTACCGCTTGTTATCTTCCTTTGCTCCTTCTTTCCTGACGCTCTCAAGAGGAAAGTAACACGTTGAAGAGAAGAGTAGCGCACTTAACCCTTTCACTGCGATGCCACACAGTTAACAGCACCAGAAGTAATGCATGAGATCTTTATTATAAACATCTGCAAGAAAGTAAGACGTGAAAAAGAGTAGATTTTGTAATTTCTATCCAGTTTAAAGATTATACGTGGTTGTGGAGCAAGTAATGGTGTCTCAGAGTGGTTAGTTATTAAGGAAAGATACGGAATAGTAATCAAAGGGTTAAGATGAGAGTAGCGAGTTTAAAAGATGGTAACACTTTTAAAAAGGAGAGTAATACGTTCAAGGAGGAGATAATAATTCGTGATACCTTTTTGGTTCTTTGCAATTCTACTATTCTGTGCTTGTTATTGTCTCAAGTTTGTCGCAGTCAGGTAAAGAAATACATAGCTGCTGTTTTTTTTTTTTTTTTATGATGATGATGATGTATGATGATGATGATGATGATGATGCGGAGGTATAGGTTTTCTATCGACAGCTCCTCATGGACTCTTCTGATTTTGCTTGATGTTTTATTATACCGCTTTTTTCCCTTCGTTTCCTCCTTTCATCCACATTTTATATAGTACTTCTTTAGGTGTGAGTAAATAGTTAAAAATAATAGCAGCGGGTCCATGTGTTCTCCTTACGGCACCTCACAGGAACACTAAGACCAAGAGGGAATATAAAGACACTTGCAAAAACAAATTACCTAACCGCTTTTAAGAATAGCTTTATTGGTAATCAGGAAGTGGCAATTTAACAAGAGGGTTTTCCACATGCTGTTTATAGTGCTTGACCAGCCTCGGTTTCACATTTTAAAAAGTAAAGAAAAATTACCACTCAAGATTGCAAGAAACAGGCGTCACGGTGGAGTGTGCAATGTTACCAACACAACGACACACTCTCCTCGCGTCGCCGTGTGATGTGGCAAGCCGCGGCAGAGCGTTTCCTTTTGCACCCCGTGACGTCACTAAGCAGTCCCCGAGGAGAGAGACGCGGGATGTGGCGACGCTGCGTGACCTATGATAGTAGTAGTAGTAGTAGTAGTAGTAGTAATAGTAGTAGTAGTAATAGTAGTAGTAGTAGTAGAAGTATTTCTCAAGAGTACTTCTACAGTTAATAATAAAGAAATCTTGTTAATCTGTCACAAGGGCTATAAAAACATCCTTAATTTTTTTTTTTTTTCAAAATTTGTAACGCAGGTCCGGACCTGTACAAAAAAAAATGGAAAAAATTTTCCGATAATTTTTTTTCTCTAAGCTTACACATGATTGCATTATGAAATGCAGAATAGGAATATATATATATATATATATATATATATATATATATATATATATATATATATATATATATATATATATATATATATATATATATATATATATATATATATATATATATATATATATATATATATATATATATATATATATATATATATATATATCAATGGAAAAACGTGTTTTCTACGTGTTTTAATTTTTAAAAAAGCGAAAAATTATTTTTATTTGTACCGTACTCCAAAGAACTCAAACGACTATTTTACATATGTATAACAGTTCTTTTTTTTAAGTAAGCGACATATCAGAATTCTTTTGTAAAAATTCTTTAAATTCAAACTTTTTTAAAAATTTGTAACGCAGGTCCGGAGCTGTACAAAAAATTGGAAAAAATTCTCTGATAAAAAAATTTTATCTAAGCTTTCAGATGATTACATTATGAAATGCAGAAGGAGAATATTCATATACAATATATATAATAATAATGGAAAAATGTGTGTTTCCTACGTGTTTATTTTTTTCAAGAATTGTGTGTGTGTGTGTGTGTGTGTGTGTGTGTGTGTGTGTGTGTGTTTATGTAAGAGTGACGCTGGCCAAGGGTACGAAAATAAAGTGAAAATGCCTGTCCCTAAAGATGATGATGATGATGATGATGATGATAGAACGGATGATAATGTGTGTGTGTGTGTGTGTGTGTGTGTGTGTGTGTGTGTGTGTGTGTGTGTGTGTGTGTGTGTGTGTGTGTGTGTGTGTGTGTGTGTGTACGTTTGTATGCGTGAGCGCACACACGTGAGGAAAGTCAGCACGTGCAGATGTGTGTCGGTAGAGAGAGAGAGAGAGAGAGAGAGAGAGAGAGAGAGAGAGAGAGAGAGAGAGAGAGAGAGAGAGAGAGAGAGAGAGAGAGAGAGAGAGAGAGAGAGAGAGAGAGAGAGAGAGAGAGAGAGAGAGAGAGAGAGAGAGAGAGAGAGAGAGAGAGAGAGAGAGAGAGAGAGAGAGATTATTTCTTCCTTGAAATGTAAAAGAACATTAAAAAGATCTCGCTTACAGGAATCTGGTGAATATGAAACTCTCTCTCTCTCTCTCTCTCTCTCTCTCTCTCTCTCTCTCTCTCTCTCTCTCTCTCTCTCTCTCTCTCTCTCTCTCTCTCTCTCTCTCTCTCTCTCTCTAATTCTCTCTCTCTTTTCGCTTAACTTTTTTTTTCCTGTCTCTCTTCCTCCTCCTCCTCCTCCTCCTCCTCCTCCTCGTCTTCTTCCTCTCTTCCTTCTCGTCTTTCTCCTTAAAGTCTGACCCACTTTGCTTCCATTCCCTTTCTTCTCTCATCCCTTCCTCCTCCTCCTCCTCCTCCTCCTCCTCCTCCTCGGGCAGCATGTGAGGCAGCAGTCACGTGAATCCATCGCCATCACGTTACTTAAGGTCGAGGTAATTTTGTCGCTCATTACTTGTTCGGTCTTTACATTCTCGTTTTCTGTGTCTCGGTGAAGTTCTCAATAGGGGAAAGACGGCGTGGGCGAATACTAGTGATGTAGCTTGGCCTGGAGGTTGAGGAGGGGTTGAGGGGGTGCTGGGGAGGTGTTGGGATGGGATGGGACTGGTTATGGGGACAAAGATCTCTCGCAGTGACTAGGAAATGTGAATAAAGGGGACGAAAGAAGGGGGTGGTAAGAGAGAGAGAGAGAGAGAGAGAGAGAGAGAGAGAGAGAGAGAGAGAGAGAGAGAGAGAGAGAGAGAGAGAGAGAGAGAGAGAGCCATAAAAGTTAGATGCGGATTGAAAAAAAAAAGGTAAAAAATAACATGTAGAAAGGAAAAAAATATGGAAAAACTTTTATCACGTCATTTGTTGTGGGAGTCTTGGCGCACTGAAGTTTCTTAGTGGCAGAAGTAGCGTCCCCTTATTGCTCTGACTGAAACTCCTTGCGTTATTGAGTTTTCTTTTTCCTTCATTTTTTTCAATATATAGCTGAGCAAAGAGAGTACAGTAAATGAACAGTAAAGGAGCGGAAAGTCTTTGTGCAGTTGACTGATATTTTGTGTGTGGGTGTGTGTGTGTGTGTGTGTGTGTGTGTGTGTGTGTGTGTGTGCGTAGGGTGTTAAGGGTGTACAGGATAAGCACTTAAGTAGGATGGGTGTTTAAGTGGCACAAAGGATACAACAAGGGTGATATAAATAGAGTGCTTAGAATTATTAAACAGGATAGACCTAAAAATAACATATTGGAGATTGATACATTTAGAGAGAGAGAGAGAGAGAGAGAGAGAGAGAGAGAGAGAGAGAGAGAGAGAGAGAGAGAGAGAGAAACCGGTCCTATAATACAACACTAGTAGATAAATGGAATAGACTCAGTAATCAGGTTGTTAGTGCAGAGTCAATAGGGAGATTTAAAAGAAGATAAGCCAGATTTATGGATGGGGATGATAGGTGGATATAGGTAGGCATGATATACACAGGTACAAGGGTTGCCACGTTTAGACCTGACGGCTTCTTGCAGCTTCCCTTACGCCCTTACATTTTTATGATCGTTAAGGGAGAGATGACAGTGTAGGGAGAAAGACAAAACGATGAACCATTAAAATTAAGAATAACATTGAAAATAAGAATAAAACAGAGAATAGGATGAGCTTGAGAGATGAAGGGAAGGCGAAGAAGAGGTGACAGTTTAGCAGTTAGAGAAAAAAAAATGTGTGTGAATTGAACGGGAATGAAGAATAACAGGAATAAATAACAAGAGAGAATTAAATTAACATGAACTTACGAGAATGAAGGATAGAATAAGAATAGAAAAATAAAAGAAATAACCGAATGAACTTGAGAGATAGAAGGATAAGAGAAGAGAAAAATGGAGTAACACGAGAACGAAGAATAAAAGAAACTAAGAATAATAAAAGGGAATACTGAGTAAAACTGAAGAAACACAAGAATAAAGAATAAAAATAAAAATTAAGAAGAAAAAGAGCATTGGATAATTTCAAGAGATGGAAGGATGAGAGCAGGAGGCAAGGCGGGTTAACGAGATACAAGTCCAGCTCAAGTAACTTCCACCAGGCCCTACCTTTGATTACCTGCCGTGTTCACTTCCCCGCCACCTGCACCGCTCCCAGGCCACTTTTCAGAGCACTCACTAATAACGTCACAGGTGCACAGGTTACGTAAGAGGCGCCGTCATAACCATTCAAGGACACGGTAAGTTAAAATCTGAGGTGATGAAACTTATGACGAAGTTGCAAAATTGTGACGAAATCAGGTTAATGAAGGAATGGAATGAATGATGGGAGGAAAGAGGGTAAGTTTTATGAGTAAGTTTTATGAGTAGCTGTTACAAGTGACATTTTCTGAAATACTTCTGCTCCGTACCCCCATTACTTTCCAAAGGCTTTAGTTGAAGTGACACGGGTTTTTAATTAAGGGTGTTTTTTTTTATGGTTCTGCGATAGAATGATGAGATTTCTACGTTGTTAACAGGCGAAACACTCTTGAGAAACGGACCAATCATTTCTGTGGCCTTCAAAGTGGTCGTGGTGTGAGTGAAGCGTTTTTCAATACCGGCCTTGGTTGGGAGATAATACGAGAGGAAATGAGGGGAGATTATGTAGCAGTTTGTACAGTATACCATGTTACATATAGCAGGTTCCCAGTTAACTCATTTTTGGATACGTGAAAGAGAATTTGTTATAAAATGCGGGTTTTCAAGTTTTCCCTTTTTTTTTTTTTTTTTTTTTTTTTTTTACTTTTGTTTTT
>NC_087174.1:3825000-3827500 GCF_035594125.1 Scylla paramamosain
CGTGTTTTTTTTCAGTTTCTTCCCTTTTTTCCCCCATTCGTATCTTTTTTGTCAGTAGTACTTAAATAGTGATATTTCTCCCTATTCCTATTTTTTTTTTTCATTTCAATTCCCTTTACTCATCTTTTCTATCATCATTTCATCTCCTTGTTATCATTATTTTATCGTTATCTCTTACCATCTCTCTTTCTCTTCTTTCCCTTTTTCATTTCTTCTATCATCTCTTCCCTTCCTCCTTTTTATTTTTTTTTATTTTCCTTTCACATTTTCTTATCTACCACCATTTCATCTTATTTTCACATTTTTCATCATCTCTTCTCTCTAATCATATCCTTTTCTCTCCCTCTTATTCTCATCCCGACGGCTGTTGTTCACCTCTCCTCCTATCTTCCTCTTCCTTTCCTCCATTTCCCTCTGTTCTCTTCTCTTCCCCTTTTACAACCTCCAATTATCACCTCTACCCTTCCTCCATCCATGGTTATATTGCTACTATCATACTCTTCTCTCTTCTCTCTCCTCTCTATCGACTATCATACTCTCATGTTCCCTTCTCCAATTCTCTTTCCCCCAAACCTCCCTGTCGCTTTTCCTCTTCGCTTCCTCGTCAAGACTCCCCATACTTTCCCCGTGTACTCGCGACTCACCCCGCCGCCGTCACAGTTTAAGCCAGTGTCCTTCAGTTTAAGCGCGCTCGTATATTGTGACATGCAGGAGAGAGAGAGAGAGAGAGAGAGAGAGAGAGAGGCCCGTATTGAGAAACGCTTTGCTCTCACCACGACTAATTTCAAAGACCACAGAGATGTTTAGCCTGGTTCTCAATGGTGTTTCTCCCGTTAATAACATAAAAATCTTGCTAATCTGTCACTACCAGCGTAAAAAAACATATTTAAATACCCGTGCCATTTATCTAGAGCCTTCTGAATTGTAGTGGAGGAGCGGCGCAGAATATGGTCCACACATACACACACACACACACACACACACACACACACACACACACACACACACACACACACACACACACACACACACACACACACACACACAGAGGGAGAGGGGGGGAAGGAGGTGGGTGATATGATTGACGTCAACTGTTTCAGCAACCCTTCCTCTACACTTTCTTACATTTACACCCTTTAACCCCTTCTCTCCCTCTCCCCCCTCCCATATTCTCTCTCCCCTCCCCTCTTGTCTCCTATAACCTTAGACTCCCATTTCTCTTTACTCCCTCCCACTTCTACAGGGTGCCCTTCTCTTTTCCTTCCTTTCTTCGTTGTATTCTCTCCTTCTCTCCTATTCTCTCTCCGCTACACTCCCCTCTCTTCCCATTCTCTCCCTTGGTGTTGAGTTGCAGGGAATTTCAAGGAAGTGTTATTCATTTTTGGTAAGAGGGTCTCCAGTGCGGGCGAGGGAAAAAGAATAGGAAAGGTAAACATTGAATGTTGGTTGAAGGAAATGGTACGTTGGCGTGTTGATTTAGTTGTAGTTGTAGGAATAGTGGTAGTTGTTGTTGTAGCAGCAGTAGTAGTAGTAATAGTAGTAGTAGTAGTAGTAGTAGTAGTAGTAGTAGTAGTAGTAGTAGCAGTAGTAGCAACAACAACAACAAACATTAATAACAAAAAGAAAAACACATCATATATATAATACAACAGGAAACCGCACACGCGCACACACACACACACACACACACACACACACACACACACACACACACACACACACACACACACACACACACACACACACACACACACACACACACAGCGACAGGATGACAGATAGAGAAGAGGCGCGTCATAAAAATGGATGTTTTTAAGCAGACAAGGTGACAAAAGAAGGGGCGAGGGGCCAGTGGAGAAATACAGGACAAGAACCACACGGGAAGCTACGTAGGTAAAGAAACAAGTAAGAAGGAGAATGAAAGAATAAAAAGGTGAAAAAACGAAGGCGGATTAGTAAAGGAGAAAGGAATCATGTGAGAAATGAGGAAGAGGGAATGTCAAACGAAAGAAAGAAAGAGGCGAGAATGAAAAAAGTAAAAACAAAGGCTGGAATGGAAGAATACGTTAATTAATTGGCTGGTTGATTGTTTGGTTGACTGATTGGTTGGTAGAGAAGCAGACGAAGGGCAAAAAACAAATCTAGAAAAAAAGAAAGTCCTGTTCTCTCCCAGTAAAAGTAGAGAAAATTGACTTCCTGATTGACTGACATTCTGGCGCTACAACGGGGCTACATGTCAGTTGAGGAGCAAGTACAAGGCAAATAGGAAAAGATGCGTGAGGAAGCGTGACTCGAGGAAGAGAGAGAGGCATTTAGAGATATGACAAAGGGCGTAGGGATATGACAAAGCACACAGTTACGCTTCATTACTTTCTAAAACGTTATACAAATGCCAATATGATGTCAACGTTTAAGGAGCGCCACTCACGCCTTCCCCTCACCACTATCATGAAGTCCCTCACTGTTGGCTGGTAAACTCCCTTTGTTCTTTATTCTTTGC